>NC_087345.1:111888353-112191383 GCF_030014295.1 Loxodonta africana | reverse complement strand
TCATCTTTTCCTTCAACGGTTGAGACATACAGCTGCAACCCTGCATTTCATAATATTTACAGAACTGTAGGAACATCACTAAAAGATGATCTAATTAGTCGGTGGTTTCTGTTTTCATTAAGCCGCAGGTGTCTCGGCTCAAGTTGTAGACTGAGCTTACACTTCTGAGCCTACCCAGTGATTTCTGTAACATCGGGCTGGCAAGAAATTTAAAAAAAAAAAAATTTTTTTTAAATGAATTGCTACCATGTGTCCCAAAGTACCAATTTATCTAGTATTATGTACAAAACTAACCATTTTAGTTTATTGTCAGCTACAGTACTTACTCCTGATTTTCTTCTGCCACTTCATTTCATTGTAGAGATCCTCTGTTTGCTGGAAAAAGTCGTTCACCTTACTTCCTTGTTCATCCCTTTCCGTTGTATTGAACACACGGAACTTGGACTCCCGAGTGAGGTATTCACATATATTAGGGACAGGAAAAACAATTTGTTCCATGGTCCTATCATGACGAACAATCTGAAAACATTAATTTGCATTTGTTTTAGCCTTTTGGACCCCTCAGTCTTAGACTATTTCTAAGTAAGTTTTCAGCATGCATTTATTAATGATATGTTACTAATGCAGTGATGAAGAAAATGTTCTGGCTTGAAATATCTAAAATAACCCTTTATTGTCCTACTTCATATTTTCTCTTTAATTAGTACCATAACCAGTTGCTGCCAGTCAATTCTAAATCGTGATGACCCCACATGTGTCATAGTAGAATCGTGCTCCACAAGGCTTTCAATGACTAATTTTTCAGAGGTAGATTGCCAGGTCTTTCTTCCTAGGTGCCTCCCTCTAGGTGGACTCAAACCTTCAACCATTTGATTAGCAGGCATGGGAGTTAACCGTACCATCCAGGGACTCCAAACTAAAATTATACTTTATTATAAGTAACAAATACCAGAATCTCTTATTTTTTCTGGATTAGCATTATACTTTTGCCACCCATTTTTATTTCCATGAAGTATAGTGGAGACTAAGAAGTTCTTAATTAGCAAGTCATTGTCTGGATAACCTTAAATGCACTACTTATAATATTTTAGTATGTACCTTGTTCTTAGTCTGTTCTTCCTTAAAAAAAAAAAAAAAGAGCTACTGGACAACAAATAATATATTTAACATAATGTGCTCTGAGTTCTACAAGGAAAGGTTATTTATATGATTAAAATGTTTTCCTGTTCTTAGTAAAACATATTTTTGTAGGTACATCATCCATTTAAGCACATATCCGTATGTAAAAATTCATTATTTTAGATCTCAGTTATTTGGTATTTGGTGATAGTTTAACTTTAAACAAAATATAGGCTGAACATTTTCAGGTGGTTTCACTTTGAAGCAAGCATTTGTGTAGACTAAATTTCAATAAATTACATCTATTATCATGTAGACATATACTGTGCTCAGCCCTGAGGAATGAATCAGATTGGTCTAAGCCAGAAGAGTAATTCTATTTCCCTTTGCCATTGACTGGTCTCGTGGTGGGCATGTGACCTAGCTCTAGAAAATGAGTCATAAGGAGAAATCTCCTAGAGGGTTTCTGGGAAAGATTTTGCTTCCTGGTAAAGGCAGAGAACCATATGAGAAAAACAAAGGCCAAACATACAAAAATAAAAATTCTTTTTTTGTCCATACCCTCTTTCTTCCTATTTACAACAAAAGACTGTGTGAGAATGTGATGCCTGGAACTTTAGCACCCATTTCTCAACCATGAGGTTAACATAAGCATGTTAAAGATGACCTAACAGTAAGACTGAAAAGGCCTGCACCTTTGATGACATCATTGAATCCTTTGATCAATTATAGGACTACCTATCTCTAGTCTTCTCATTATATGAGGTAGTTAAATGATTGTATTATTTAAGCTATTTTCAGTTTGGTGTTCTGTTACTTAAAACTGAAGGCATCCTAACTAATATAATTTATATATACAAACCATATGCTAAGTACTATCATAAAACAAACAAGAATAAGTTTAATGGAAATAAACAAAAATTCCTACTTACAGGATAAAACAATAAATTATACAAAATAAGAAATGGACATATTTGGTATGAAAGGCATTTGTGTGGGCGGAAAAAAGGTTTACATGATTTAATATGCACTACCTCAGGGCAGATTAAAGAAAGAGTGTCATGATTATTATAAACCAAGCCTATATTAAATATTATGTTTGGTTCTGTTTACCACATTTTACAAAGGACACTGACAAACTGGTGGTATTACTGAAGGAAATGGGAATGTGTTAACTATAAAAAAAAAAAAACAAAGATGGATGATTTTTCAATACATTTATTTAACAAATGCTTATTCAGTCCTTGGGTGAGAAGCTATGAAAAATTCAAAGGTGAAAAACAAAACAAAGCCATGAACCTCAACCTACAAGAGCTGGGGGTTTAGTTATCATGATGGTTCTTCAAATGTCAGAGCAAAGTTATCATGTTAAAACCAAATCAAATCTGTTGCCATCGAGTTGATTCCAACTCTTAGCGACCCTGTAGGACAGAGTAGAACTTCCCCATAGAGCACCTGGTGAATTTCAAATGCCGACCTTTTGGTTGGCAGCTGTAACTCTTAATCACTACACCATCATGTTAAGAGGGGAGCAAATGTTCTGAACAGTACATGTTAAAGGAGAGCTAGTTAAAAAAAAAAACTAATTATTAAATTTGTTCAAAATTGGAACAGTATTCCCTGAAATAGTGAGATTTCTATCTTTGGAAGAAGGTAAAGCAGAAGTAGGATCATTACAGAATAATTTCTCCTTGGATGGGAGACCAGATTAGGGAATATACAAGGTCCTTCCTATTATCCAGAGTCTGTGAGTCTATAAAGGAGCCCCAGTGGCACAGTGGCTAAGCACTCAGCTGCTAATTGAAAAATTAGTGGTTCAAACCCACCAGCTGCTCCATGGCAGAAAGATGTGGCAGCCTGCTTCTGTAAAGATTATAGCCTCGGAAACCCTATGGGGCAGTTCTCCTCTGTCCTATAGGGTCAGTATGAGTTGGAATCGACTCGACGGCAATGGGCTACAGGTGAGTCTAGAAGTTATAGACAATTACTTTCAACACTATTCATTGTTGTGGATATGTTCCAGACAAAGTTGAGTTTTGGAAGTACAAAGGAGATCAAGGCCAGACCCTGCCTCAAAAAAGGAGAAAAATGACACATATAAACCTAGCAATATTCCCAGTGATAACAAAAGCCAACAGAATGATCAAAGTGCTGTGGAAGCACAGTGGAATGAAATTAATGAATGCCTGGAGGAAGGAGTGGAGGCTCCTCTGAGAAGGCTGTATGAGCTGGTTTTTGAATGAGCATGAGAATTGCTCAATGTGAGGAATTTATAATATTGGCACAAATGCCTCTTTTCAATCTTGGACTTCCATATCCAACTGCATAGATGCCTCAATGTTACCTCAAATTCAGTTTCTCTAAGAATGGAGAAATGATCTTCCCTTACCTCTTAACCGCCAAATCTGGTATCTTCTAGGATTCCCATGTATGACACTGACTTCAGTCCATTTATTCAAACCAAATGTCTGGGGGCATCCTTGTGCACACCATTTCCCTTACCTTCCATATGTAACTCAACATCAAGCCCTGTCAGTACATATGTAGATTCACCAATCTAGCCATCTTTCATACCACCATCTCTCACCTTTCCTGTTATGATGTTCTCCTGTCTGATCTATCTGCATTCATTCTACTCATTCCCTTTCTAACCCTTTCTCCAGATTTTTTTGAAAAAGCCATTTCTCTTCTAAACCCTCTGTTCTTTCATACTTTCCCCCACCTGAAATCTCCTGCCCAATCTTTAGTAGAGAGAAACTTCTACTCAATCTTTAATATATTCTTAATGGCAACCTTCTCTGTGAAATTAATCCTGAAATCCTGTGGGCAGCTAATGACTGTTTTCTCCATATTTCCTTGGCCCTTTTGTTTACACACTTACTACACAGAAGTGTCTTCTATATGTATGAATTGTGGAAAGTAAGTGATCACTGAACATTTACTGAATGTGCGCATTTACAGCTAATTTTCTCCTCACTGCTGGAAATCTCAGTCTCAAACAATAGCCCCCAAGTCCCTCTCTCTGGCCTGCCCACTTTATCCGCAATGTCCTGAGGATCGCTTCTGATCTCCAGATTTGTATTTTGGCTTCTGGGACCTTCCCAACGAACTTCATGGTTCCATGATCTCATTATATAAATTTCTCCAGCTTCCTAATTTTGCCAGAGTCTCCGTTCCTAAGAACTTGATGTAGTAAGCAACGTTTTTATTACTGGTCCAGCACGTGGTTCCACTAGATCAAGTCTCCCAAGTCTAAGAGCTGCAGTATTATCAATGCTCACAAATGTAAGCAAGGAACCCACTGTGTGATACAAAGTAATAATGCTCATTATTCCAAAGGTTTGACAATAGTAAACAATAAAGTACCAAAACCCCTTGCCATATATCCCAAGTGTTAATAACAGCGATGCCCATCATATACTTTGCAGAAAACTAAAAAACGTCTGCCAATGAGTATGAAGTATACATGTAAATTAGAAGTTACAATCGTCAACTTCTCTGCTCACTTCTGCCTGATTAGCTCTGTGAACTAGTGTCAAAATGACACCATAGTTAGTAAATGACAGCCAGATGGGCCTCAGGGCACACAACGGTAAGCTCATGTTGACCCACGGCAACTTCACTGCCACCAGCATTCAAACGTGTCATTACGGAGGGTGGAGGGATCGGAAAAGAGAAACTGTGAAACCAATGCAAGCTTATGCTACTGATGTGAAAACTTCGTTAGTGTCTTCTGTGTTCCCTTCACTTTTGACACTTTCTCAAGAAACAAAGATTTCTATTTTAATAAGCCTTCTACAATTTTTTTAAAAGAAGCCTTTTCTCGGATGATAGCTTCTATTATGATAATCCTATCTCTTTCTGGGTAAAACATCACTGCTTTGCAATGACTGCCTTCTCAATAAAAAAAAAAAAAAAAGAAAGAAAATTTACATATAGTTCAGGTTTAAAAAAAAACTGAAAAACGTGCACACCAGTTTCTCATAGATCACTCACATCTCGTTTTGGAGTAGATACTTCTACAGTACAAATCACCATTCTGTTTCATTTTTTTTGGAAAAATGATGAAAATGGTTTGAAGTAGAAAGTAAGCATATATATTTACAGTTCATCCTTTTCAAGAAAAAAAATAGATTGTTACCTCAATCTGTGCAGTGTGGTTGGCATAATATTTTAAGGCTTCGTCTCCTTCATCTGGATCCAATCCTGGTTTGAGCATCTGCTGTAATAGTTTATTGTGGCGGGCCAACTAGAGGAAAAAGATAAAGGTTTTAGGGTTTTTTTTTCCATTTACTGGGAAATTACTTTTTCCACTTGTACACATAGCTTCACAGTCCTGGGGTTAATGGTAATGAACTGGATTTCAAGAAAGCATGTCTACGTGAAAAGTGAAATCACAGGATCAGCTGTTATTAGTACATGAATCTTACATTTTTATTTGGAGGTATGCATATTCTTAGCATGAGAAGACTGTGCTTTACTCATAGTAGGAACTCAATTAATACTTATTGGATTTATATCTTCAATAAGTGTATAATTGTGCCAGCAGCAAGAATGCCTGCTGTGCTATATAAATGATGGAGCCCTGGTGGTGCAGTGGTTAAGAGTTTGGCTGCTAACCAAAAGGTTGGCAGTTCAAATCCACCAGCCATTCCTTGGAAACCCTATGGGGGCAGTTCTACTGTCCTATAAATGATACTCCCTATAACAAATTTAAACTTCATGAAACATAAAACAACTAGGTCAACAGTATGGTAGTTCAGCGTGTAGTGGTAGAAGTATAAGTGGTAGCTTCCTACATACACATAAATAACCCAAAAAATAAAATAGCTATAATTCAGAAGGCTTTCTCTTATAGCATCTAATCACAACTCTGTACTAGTAGTTTGTATGAAAGTCCTACATTTCTGCATATTCATATGTCAAAACTGGTGCTTTACGGGTATAGATCTCAGTTTTACTGTAATCAAAACTGAGCATTTAAAAACCAAAGATTTCACCATAAATTATTTTAAACTGTTCTTGGTAGAAGTAATCTTTTTCTAGCATTTTACTGTCTGTGGTGTTTGTTGGCTAGTTCTCTCACTTCGTAGATAATTGATATATATACATACACATACATATATATATATATACACATATATATATACACACACACACACACATACGTACTGCCTTAAATGTCTCTTTTATGGTTGTTTGGAGCCCTGGTTAAGCATTCAGCTACTAACTCTGCCCTATAGGGTTGCTATGAGTTGGAATGGATTCGGCAGCAGTGGGTTTGTTTTTTTGGTTTTTGAGACCTGGTGGCACAGTGGTTAAGAACTTGACTGCTAACCAAAAGGTCAGCAGTTCGAATTTACCACCTGCTCCTTGGAAGCCCTATGGGGCAGTTCTACTCTACCTTATATAGATTTGAATTGGAATTGGAATTGATGGCAATGTGCTTTTTCTTATTTTTAAAACAATTCTTGGAATCTTGGAATGCTTTCCACCTTTCAATTAACTATTCTATTTATGCCTCACATTCCCTGCAGGCTGATGATAGTGCTGATTCTGCCATATAATTATTTCACTCCTAGAACCACCTCTTATTTTGTGCCAGGCTGTGTCCTAAACACTTTAAGTACATGATCTCATTTGATCCTTCTAAGAAATCCTGGGATAGGCACTGTTACTACACCCATTTTATAGTTGGGGAAATTGAGGCACAAAAATTAAAGGACTTGTTTGTGTTAATGTAGCTAAGAAATGTTTGACCAGTATTGAAATCAGCAGTGTGGTTCTAGATTCAGTATTCTTATCAACATTATAGAACAATAAATAAGTCTTCCTGTTATTCATGAGATTTTAACAAAAATTTTGATTCTAAAGAATGGAGATAAATTTTAAACAATAATCCAGAACCTATATACCCAAAAGGACATTACCCTACCAAGTGGTAATTTGGTAAGTTAAATATTCATCCCATTGACACTATCCTAGTGAAAATTGTTTTTGAAACTATTATTTTAGAATTGCCTTTCAGGATAATTTATAAGTCACTTAAGAAAACCATGGTCATGAAACTTGGCATGACTTGTAGGTGTTTCTAGAAATCAAAATGAGTTTCAAAGGATAAAATCATTTAGATGCTTTAGCATATGTTTTAAGAAATGGCAAAAACGTGGCCAGCCAGTTCTTGAAGGTAAACCTGGCATGATTTGTTGCTTGATTAAACCTGGGTCATGAGGCAAAGACAGGAGTTAATGACAACACCAAGATTACTGACCTGGGCAATTAAATGTTCAGAAATATCACTTCCTAAGGAAAAATGCAGGAGAAGCATATTTAGAAGTGAAAAAATCAATACTCTAGTTTTGGACACATGAAGCTTTAGATGTTGAGTATCTATGCCATCTACTGCCGTCAAGCTGATTCTGACTTATAGTGACCTTATAGGCCAGAGCAGAACTGCCCTATAGGGTTTCTAAGGCTGTTATCTTTACAGAAGCAGACTGCCACAACTTTCTCCCCTGAAGCAGCTGGTGGGTTCAAATTGCCAACCTTTTAATTATAAGCCATGTGCTTAACCACTGTACCACCAGGGCTCCTTAGTGTTGAGTAGGCATCCAAAATGAGACACGAGGCAGGCTGTTGAGCTTCTGGGCAGAGGTCTGGGCTAATCTAGGTGGTCATCACTGTGGTATATTTAAAATCATGGGCCTTCATAACATCACCTAGGAGTGGGCTTAGATACAGAAAAAAAGTCCAAGGAATTCCGGCAGAGGTTAGAAAGGTGAAAGGCATCAGCAAAGATGAAGAGAAAGTTGACCTAGTGAGGTAGGAACAAAGACATTCAAGCCAGATGTCCTGGCAGTCAAGTGAAGAAAGAATTTCAAGGCAGAGAAAGTGATCATCTGTGTCAAATATTTCTGGTAAGTCAAATCAAATGAGTACTGGGAAATGGTCATTTGTTTTAGCAACTTAGAAGTCACTGGCAACTTTGACAGCAGCAGTTTCAGGGGACTGATCAACAACAAAGTAGTGAGTTTAAATAAGAATGGAAGGGGGAGAGTGCTGACACATTACAGGGGTTGCAACCAATGTCATAAAACAATTTGTGTATAAATTTTTGAATGAGAAACTAATTTGCTCTGTAAACTTTCACCTAAAGCACAATGAAATTAAAAAAAAAAAGTTTAGAAAAACAAAAGAATGGGAGGAAAGTAAGTATAATCAATAAGTGTGAGTATAGACAACTCTTTTGAGGAATATTGCTGCAAAAGGAAACAAGAAAAAAGATGGCAGCTAGAGAATGGGGAGGAGCCCTGGTGGCGCAGTGGTTAAGTGCTACAGCTGCTAACCAAAAGGTTGGCAGTTGGAATCCACCAGTCACTCCTCGGAAAACCTATGAGGCAGTTCTACTCTGTGCTATAGGGTCCCTATAAGTTGAAATCAACTGGACTCCATGACAATGGGTAAAGAGGGGTTGGGATAAAGAGAAGGTTCTTTTAACATGGGGGATACAATATTGTGTTTGTTTGAGAGAGTGGAAACACTGACTCCCGCGACACCTTGACTAGGTGAGAGTGGAACAATTCAGTACATATGTGGAAGTGTTTGCCTTAGATAGAAACAAATTCACCCTTAGTGACAGCAGAGAATGTGGGCATAAATTCAGGAGGGCTGGCAGTTGTGATGATGGGGATATGTAGAAGTTCTTCCTGTTTACTTTTCAGTGAAGAGGAAGCTGATGATGAGGATGATAGAGGAGGTGTTGGAAATGTGAGGAAGAGAAAATATGAAACAGTCAGCAAGGGGGAGTAAAGGGACTTGGCAAATGTATTAGGATTGCTGGGGAGCCCAAAGGGTCTCCTGTATGCTATGGTCAGGAATTTAAAGTGAGGCAATAAGCAAGTTTGTACGTTTTTCCCCAAAGACATTCAGCTCCCTAGGTGCAGAGATAGCATTGCCAGAGAATTTTAATTAATGAGATCTGTGGTTTTGTGAGGAGCCCTGGTAGCACAGTGGTTAAAGGGTTCACCCGCTAACCTAAAAATTGGCAGTTCGAACCCACCAGTCATTCAGCAGGAGAAAGAAGTGGCAGTCTTCTTCTGTAAATATTTATAGTCTTGGAAACCCTATGGGAGCAGTTGTATTCTATCCTACAGGGTGGCTATGAGTCAGAAATGACTTGATGGCAAGGGGTTTGATTTGGTGGTTTTGCTAGGTGAGGACAGTAATAAACATATACATAAAAAGATGGAAGAAGTTATGGGTCTATGCAAGGAATTTAATTCAGACCATGGAACTTAAGGAAACTCTGGTAGCATAGTGGTTAAGAGCTTTAGCTGCTAACCAAAAGGTTGGCAGTTCAAATCCACTAGGCGCTCCCTGGAAACCATATGGGGCAGTTCTACTCTGTCCTATAGGGTCGCTATAGTTGGAATCGACTTGAGGGCAACGGATTTTTCTTTTTTCTTTTTTTTGGTATGGAACTTAAATTGAATAAAGATGGAAGTGAGGCTAGAAGGGACAGTGAAAAGGTGGAAGGATAATGGATTATAGGTTCTAGTGTGGTAAAAAAATGTGCTGGAGTTGAGGTGCTAGAAGGAATGCTAGTTAGGGATGCTTGAAATGGACACTATAGACAGGGTGCAGGGTAAAGTGATTAGTAATAATAAGGTTTCAGGTGTGGCCATACATCTATAACTGAATTGCTTTTCACACCTCCACCACTACTATCCTGGTTTGAGCCACCAGCTTCTCTCACCTGGAACACTATGACAGCCTTTTAACTGGTCTCCTTGCTCTATCCTTGTTCTCCACAGTCTATGCTCAACACAGGAGCTGGAGTGATTTTTGTGGTCAGAACCAGTCTCTTTCCTGCTCACACCCTTCTGATGGCCGGCATCTTAGAGTTAAGCCATAGCACTCCCCATGGCCAATAAGGACCTACATAATCTGACTCTGCTATCTTTCTCAACTCCTCTCCTACAACCCTCCCCACTGATGCCTCTGCCCCCGCAAAGGCTCCTTGCTGTTCCTTAAACCCAAGAAACATGTTTCCATGTCAGGGCTTTTGCAGTTGCTGTTCCCTCTACCTGGGTTCTCTTTCTCTAAAGATCTGCTTGCCTTACTCCCTCCACCTACTTCAGGACCCCTTTCAAATATCATCTTATCCATAACCACATTTGAAAGATCAACCCACTCGCCTCCCCTGGCACATCTATCCCTATTTCTTGCTTTGTTCTTCTCCATAACAACTATTTTGACCTGATATAGTATATTTTGTAATTGATTTGTTTCTTAACTATTTCTCCCCTGTAAGAAAGTAAGCTTACATTCTTATGGACTTGGATTTTCATTTGTTTTGTTCACTGCTATATTCCCAAGGCTTAGAATAATATCTACAACATTGTAGGTGCTCAACACAGATTTGTTTAATCAAATGAATTTAAGTATAGGAACTCTCGAAATCGTAAATAATTGATAGCTTCCCAAGATGCAACATTAATTTGAATAACTTCTTATTAATTTATTTATTTAAAAGCTTTTACTTTCTTATAGTCACTTTATAGTGTAACAAATTGCTACGGTTATTTTAAGAAACCAATAATGCTATTTTAAATGATGCAATTAATAATAAAGGAATCCATACAGGTGATTTTAATTTAGGATATCTTGCTTACTAGAAATATTTCAGGATCTCTTCCGTCCCTGTAGTCTTAATGAGATAACTCTACATGTGTATTGTATTATTGCAGATAACAAACAAACAAACAAACAAACAAAAAACTCACTGCTGTTGATTTCATTCTGACTCATAGCGACCCTATAGGACAGAGTAGAACTGCCCCATAGAGTTTCCAAGGAGCACTTGGTGGATTTGAACTGCTGACCTTTTGGTTAGCAGCTGCAGCCCTTAACCACTATGCCACCAGGGTTTCCTATTGTATCTTAGCAACTATTATTTTTCTCCAGTGGGTTGTAACATCCTCACAGAAGAGGGCCTGGTCTAATTAATTCCTCTGTGTTTTCTTGAGCCACGAATAGTACTTGGTACATAAAATAGATTCAATAAATACTTTTTGAGCCAATGAAGAAATGGGCTAATTAATGACTTATTCATTTTGTGTTTAGTGAGTAAGGGCTCTTAAATCCCAGTGAATTAACTCTCTTGTTTCCTCCTCTCTAAAAAAGGAAAACCAAAGAAATATGATTAGAGATCAAATGATAGTATAATTCCTCGTGTTTGCAGAAATAAAATTTTAATATTTTTCCTTATTTCATAGTTATTTACGTACTTATATCTCTTCTGCTAGACTTAAGCTATTTGGAGGAAGGCTCTGGGCATTCAATTTGTGTTGAATTGAACCCTATATGATAAAGCAAGGACAGCATCCCTGTAATGTATACAAAATACAAAAGATTAAGGACTAGTTTGATGATTCTGAAACTTGTGAAAATGACTAGTGCCAATATAGAGCTCTTGGTCCAAATACACAGTTTACTGAAAGCACAGTACAACTTCCCAGAGACCAATTAAGTTATGTCCATAGTTTTTTAAAGTTTAGTCCCCTATATATATATTCCTATTAAAAATATTCTGTAGAATGACAACACTGCCAGCCAAAGACATTCAGTTTTGTTAGTGGTAGGTTCTTTATGGTAAGTACATTTGGCATAGCATATTCTGCAATGTACCCTTACATGATATAAATAAAGAGAAATAATGGCATTCACAGAAACAATAGCATCATTTACTATTATGCAGTTTGAAAAACTAAAGATGAAAACACATAGTAAGTTTTTGGACAAGTATGGCACATCTGTGGAGAGTTGTCACAGTAAGAAATCTAATTTAAAAACAGCTGGGGGAAAAACCAGGTAACGAACATACTCAAGGACAGCTGTCTTATGAAACTCAACTCCTCTATTAAAAGCAACCCTCACAATAGTTTTTGAAATTAGCTGATGTCACTATACTACATGGTCTCGAAATCCAAACAACAATGAATTTAGTAATAATGGGGATCTAACATGGGCAACAATACTGACTGTTAACATGGACGACAACACTGACTGTTAAAAGGGAGTAATACCATAGGTGGGAAATTTCTAGATCCTAGAAATATTTGTAATCCACAACAATATTAGTCAAAATAGTAGCAACTGTTTCATATATGGTGAGGACATAGTGTCCATCTCTGGCATACCTACTTTGTATGTGATGCCAAAAGAATCTTACCAATAAAAGACTCTTATTAGTTCATGATTACAATTAGAAATAATGAGGTCTGAGATAATTTGTCATTTATCATAATATTAATATTTAAAACAAAATGCAATGCAGCACATGGGCAGGTATAGGCCTATTTATTAGTGGAGAAGGGATAAAAAGCATTTGGGGATAGTTAGCCTGATAAAAGAATAAAGACATATCCCCCACAGGGAAAGACTGCCAAGAAGGGCTAGGAATTCTTTCATTATATGTTGAAAGGAAAATCATGTACCTCATTATTAATCATGACATATTTGCAATTTAGTTGAATACATATGCAACACTAAACAGAAATTAAAATATGCATATGTAAACATACATAAAATACATACACACTCATAAATACAAGCCTTATACACAAACACATACAATACAGCAGGGTCTTTGAGAAACATCACAGGCTTCTCCAAATCCAAGGCTGGGGAATAAAGTGAGACATAGGTTTTTCATTTTTAGTGGCATTCCTTATTAAGCCATTTACATTTCTCTTCTTATCATTGGGATCTTAATGTTTTGGTCCAAGTAAGGATGGAGTAAAAAAAAATCAAGAAATTGCACTCAAATGATATTCAACAAGAGTTACTCTTTGACACTTCTCATCTGTGGGTTTTTTTCATGCAAGTTCCACTTTTATTAATTGGCAAAACTGTAACACAGTAATTGGCTTTTCAAAGATCACAAAGTGAGCCTACACCTGAAGTCAGAATAATTGCCTTTTTTTTAGATGTTTAGGTTAATAATTATACAACACTTTAATACCAAATACTGTTCCTGTTTGAAAGATATCAGCAGAAGAAGTATAAATTAAGGTCTTACATATTTTAATATGTTTAAACTCAAATTTCTGACACATTGATTTTTCAGACCCTCATGGCACAGTGGTTAAGAGCTCAGCTGCGAACCATAAAATTGGCAGTTTGAATCCACCAGGCACTCCCTGGAAACTCTATGGGGCAGTTCTACTGTGTCCTACAGGGTTGCTATGAGTTGGAATCGACTTGACAGCAATGGTTTTTTTTTTTTTTTTTTTAATACAGAAGCTCCAAGTTTTCTAAACATCTATTTTTCCTCTTATTTTGTGATCTTGTTATACATGCAAAGCACAGTTCCAGCTGTTATGGGACTATAGATATAAGACTTATTTTCCTCCTTCAAACAACCTAATTGGAGAAATTAAGACAATTACAGAAATTGTGATTAATACAAGGGGAAACAAGGACAAAATTACAAGGAATCACATTTTGGTTGGTGGGACTAGGAAAGGAATCTATAAAAAATGCATTTGATAAAGGTTTTAAAGAGTAGATACAATGTCCACAGGTAGAAAGAGGGGAGAAGAAGAAAAATAAGGAAGCCATTCTGTGCAGAGGGAGGGCTCTGTATGAACAAAGTCAGGAGGGTGGAAAGCTCATGGTGTGCTTTAGCTGTACTTAATACTCCAGGTTGGCTGGAACGTAGAATAAATTTAGCTTAGTGACTGATAGGAATAGAAAGGGAATTTGGAGCCATATTAAATGCTCATGTTGGAATAGAGGATACAAACCATAAATTTTTTTCTTAACCATGGCAAGATAAACTGAGATCCTCATGCCCATTCTTTTCTGTTAGAAAAGGGATTTGGGGATTAGAGAGAGTTTAGTTGGCAATGGAGCCATCTGTCCAGACCTACTCTCAGTACTGCGGCAGTCCTTCATATAGAAAACAGCCCAAAGAAGAAATAACTGTTCTTTAGGATGCTTATGCCAGATTACTACTGTTAGGAGTCAGGTTAAAGTCCTGTCAAGAAGAAAAAAGAGGCTTTCTCACATGAGACCGGACTGTGTGGTCTCAATACTCACCAAAGCACGGGTGTTTGCACTTAGATATTTTAGAAGGAAATCAGGAGGAGCCGTTGCTAGTAAAGCGAAACCCACCCCTAGAGCTGAAGTACACTCTCTCCACTTCAGAGTCAACAGAATCTAGGCAACGGGCAATGCCCATTAATACCCAGTGGAAGTCTAAGATTAAACACTGCAAGATTTGTGATGGCAGCAAGCAAGGGCCCTTTTCTCAAGGAGGAAATGGTACAGTTTCCCCTCAAAAAAGGGGGTGAGAGCACTAAAGAGCTGGAGTGGGTGGGTGGGTAAAGCAGGTGGAGAAGAAATGGGGAAGAGTATTATAGGTGGGCAGTGGGAAGCAGATAAGACTACTGATTCCCCACCAAAGGGCAGAAAGGAATGGACTAGTTGGAAAAACTAACAAATCTCAATCTTTCTTAAAATATTACTGTCCTTTTTTATTTTTTTCCTTTCCCAGACTTCCTCATCCTTTAGCCGAGCAGAGTTGTCTGTATAGTCTCGAGCAGAATTAGAATCATAACTAGCATGGAAGGAGGAAAAAAAAAACAATGCTCGTTTTTCTGAACTTCCAAAATAGGCTCTTGAAAATCAAAAGAGAAGGTCCTGAGGAGATGGTGGCAAAGAGGAAAGTGTGGGAATGGAGAGGAAAGAGAAAAGAGACTAGAGAGAAATATGGTCTGGCAAACCTGGGGAGGGAAACAGAACAAACAAATGAGCACTCTGAAGACAGCTGTGGAGGATTCATGGCCCACCAGACCTGAAGGGTCACAGATTGAAAGGCAAGAATGAGATTTCAAGACTGTTTTCTCTCACCAAAACAACCACAGGGAAGTAAGGAATTGGCCTCTGTCCTTAGCAAGAGTGAAAGAGGGACCTTGGAACACCAGTATTATTCTACACAATAGCATCTTTATCCAAGGTGTTTAAAAGCATTGTTTTATTTCTCTAACATCTAAATCCTTTATGGTTCTTAGAGGTCAGTCTACTATTCCCATTATAATAGTGGCCAGACTGAGAAAAAGATATGTATAAAATGACAAGAAATTGTTCTTGTTGTCGTTAGGTGCTGTTGAGTTGGTTCTGACTCATAGCAGCCCTACGAATAACAGAACGAAACTCTGCCCAATCCTACGCCATCCTCACCATCATTGCTATGTTTGAGACCATTACTGCAGCCACTGCGTCAGTCCATCTTATTGAGGGTTTTCCTTTTTCACAGACCCTCTACTTCACCATGCTTCATGTCCTTCTCCAGGGACTGATCCCTCCTGATAACATGTCCAAAGTTAAGTGAGAGGACTCTCACTATCCTCGCTTCTAAGAAGCATTCTGGTTGTAATTCTTTCAAGACAGATTTGTTCGTTCTTCTGGTAATCCATGTATATTCAATATTCTTCCTCAACACAGTAATTCAAAGGAGTCAATTCTTACTTGGTCTTCCTTACCCGTTGTCGGGCTTTCACATGCATATGAGGCGATTGAAAATAACATGGCTTGGGTCAGGAGCACATTAGTCCTCAAAGTGACATGTTTGCTCTTTAACACTTTAAACAGATCTTTTGCAGCAGATTTTCCAAAAGCAATATGTCCTTTGACTTCTTGACTGCTGCTTTCAGGGGCACTGATTGTGGGTCCAAGACAAATGAAATCCTTGACAACCTCAATATTTTCTGTTTACCATGATGTTGCTTATTGGTTCAGTTGTGAGGACTTTTGTTTCCTTTATATTGAGGTATGTTGAGGTGTGATCTATATTTGAAGGCTGTAGTCTTTGATCTTCACCCGCAAGTGCATCAAGTCCTCTTCACTCTCAGCAAGGTTGTGTCATCTGCACATTGCAGGTTGTTAATGAGTCTTCCTCCAATTCTGATGCCACGTTCTTCTTCATATAGTCCAGATTCTCAGATTACTTGTTCAGCATAGAGATTAAACAAGTATAGTGAAAGGATACAGCCCTGATATACACCTTTCTTGCCTTTAAACCACGCAGTATCCTCTTGTTCTATTCGAACGACTGCTTCTTGATGTGTGTTCAGGTTTCTCATGAGCACAGTTAAGTGTTCTGGAATTCCTATTCTTTGAAATGTTATCCATAATTTGTTATGATCCACAGAGTCAAATGCCTTTATATACTCAATAAAACACAGGTAAACATCTTTCTGGTATTCTCTACTTTTAGTCATGATCCATCTGACATCAGCAATGATATCTCTCATTCCACATCCTCTTCTGAATCTGCCTGGACTTTCTGCAATTCCCTGTTGATGTACCGCTGCAACTGTTTTTTAATTATCTTCAGCAAATTTTACTTGTGTGTGACATTAATGATATTGCTTGATAATTTCCTCATTCTTTTGGATCACCTTCCTTTGGAATGGGCACTAATATGGATCTCTTCTAGTCAATTGGCCAGGTAGCAGTCTTCCAAATTACTTGGCATAGATGAATGAGTGCTTCCAACATTGCATCCATTTGTTGAAACATCTGAACTGCTATTCCATCAATTCCTGGAGCCTTGTTTTTCCCCAATGCCTCCAGTACAGCTTGGACTTCTTCCTTCAGGACCATCAGTTCTTGATCATATGTTACCTCCTGAAGTGGCTGAACGTTGACCAATTCTTTTTGGTACACCTACTCTATGTATTCCTTTCCTTCCATCTTCTTTTGATGCTTCCTGCATCATTCAATATTTTGCCCATCAAACCAAACCCAACCAGTTGCCCTAGAGTCGGTTCCAACTCCTAGCGACCCTATAGGACAGAGTAAAACTGCCCCATAAGGTTTCCAAGGAGCAACTGATAGATTCAAAGTGCTGATCTTTTGGTTAGCAGTTGAACTCTTAACCACTAGGCTAGCAGGGCTCCATTTTGCCCATAAAAAAAAAAAAAATAGAATCCTTCAATATTGCAACTTGAGAGTTGAATTTTTTTCTTCAGTTCTTTCAGCTTGAGAAATGTTGAGTGTGTTCTTGCCTTTTGGTTTTCAAACTCCAGGTCTTTGCACATTTCATTATAATACTTTGTCTTCTTGAGCCATCCTTTGAAATTTTCTGTTTAGCTCTTTTATTTCATCATTTCTTCCATTCATTTTAGCTATTCTACATTCAAGACCAAGTTTCAGTCTCTCTTCTGACATCCAATTCAGTCTTTTCTTTCTTCCCTGTCTTTTAAATGATCTTTAGCTTTCTTCATGTATGATGTCCTTGATGTCATCTCACAATTCATCTGGTCTTCATCATTAATATTCCATGCATCAAATCTACTCGTGAGATCTAACTCAGGTGGGATATACTCAAGACCGTACTTTGGCTCTTATGAACATGATTTAATTTTCTTCAGCTTCAACTTGAACTTGCATATGAACACTTGATGATCTGCTCTGCAGTCAGCCTGTGGCCTTGTTCTGACTGATGATATTGAGCTTCTCCATCATCTCTTTCCACAGATGTAGTCTACTTGATTCCTCCGTAGTCCATCTGGCGAAGTCCATGTGTACAGTAGCATTTATGCTGTTGAAAAAAGGTATCTGCAATGAATAGTTCATTGGTCTTGCAAAATTCTATCATGCAGTCTCCTGTGTCATTTCTATCACCAAGGCAATATTTTTCAACTACCAATCTTTCTTCCTTGTTCCAACTTTCACATTCCAATCACCAGGAATTATCAATGAATCTTGATTCCATGCTTGATCAATTTCAGACTACAGAAGTTGGTAAAAATCATCCATTTTTTCATCTTCATGAAAGGAGTGGATAAGCAAAATTATCTTCTAAAATAAACTTTTTCCCTACAAGTAAGTCAACTTATTCTTTATTTTCATGTTCTCAACTAAAACAGGCTCATACCTTCTCCTACTTGAATACTTCAGAAGCTACTAATTTTAAGATTATACAAAAAGTTTTAAGGAAAAATATCTGCCATTTTACATTTTTTCATTTAAAATTTAATGAAGTAAAATGCTTAATTATTTCTGGTATCAGTGTAAGAATATACTTTGATACTTTCTGAATGGCTAAAACTACTTTAAAACAAATAATACATAAGTCATCATATCTGAAACCAGTGTTTCATTAAAATTTTCTGAATTTATCATTGGTGCAGTGTTTTATTCAAAATAAGTAAGACATTTTGGTGTAGGGAAGTAAGAAAAGAAGATAATTCTATTTTAAGTCATTTGTAGACGTTTAGTGGGGTTATTCAAAATTCTAACAAATAAGAAACAGAAGGTAGCAACAGGTGTGAGGGAAGCCCCAGAATGATGCATTCTTGGTGTTTTTGCTTTTGCTCCACAGAACTGATGAAATAGAGGCATTTCTTCAGGCTCCATTTCTTTTTGATGCAACTAAAGAGAAGTCTTTGAAATTTCTGGGTCTCATTATTCCCATCAAAGAAGTAATATATTTTGTTCAGATCCAGAGATCAGAGGATAATATCACTTTAGTTGCTTCTTCAAGCATCTAGACGTTAATTTGCTGGATATTTCCCATTTTTAACATCTACATCCCCTCTCTTATGATTTTTCAAATATCATCTGGGAAACAGTAGCTGAACACAAGCGTCCTTCTCCTTAATAATTCAGATGATGGTATGTGAGTGTGAAATATTTTTTGTTTGATTTTTTTGTGTGTGTCTCCCTCACTTAGAATATAAGTTCCAAGAGGACAGGACTTTGTTTTGTTCACTGTGGTATCCTATGCATCTAGAACAGTGGCTGGCACAGAACAGTTGCCTAATAAATACTTGTCGAATGAGTGGCTGGCTGGCTGGCTGGCTGGCTGGCTGGCTGGCTGGCTGGCTGGCTGGCTGGCTGGCTGGCTGGCTGGCTGGGTGGGTGGGTGGATGGGTGGATGGGTGGATGGGTGGATGGGTAGATGGATGGATGGATGGATGGCAGGCAGGCATAGAGTTCTTTTTTTTTTGTTCTTAGGTCCATTTTTAACGGTACATGTGTTTAATTTTCCAAAAGAGAATGATTTTTAGTAAATATTGATTGAATTTCAGTACTATTTATAAATACAAAAAATATTTTAATTTCTATTTCTGAAATAAACTACTAACTTATTTAAACAGTAAAGAAAATAGGAATTGTAGCATTACTCACCTCTTTAAAAGCATAATGATTCTTCCACTGTTTCTGGTGGCCTTTTTTTTTTTTTTTTTTTTTTGTCTAGGACAAGCACCAAGAGATAAATAAAGCCATCCATCTTTTTGAGGCCTTTGACCCTATTAGAACAGTCCTTGTGGTTGACCAGAAAACCTTAGAGAGCCATTGCTCTCAAAATAATTGCTGGAGCAAGTGAGTTTATTATCCATACTAGGGACTATTTCTGGTTTGCCAATGACCTTTCATGGGAGCACATACTAGTCACTCGGCCTTTTTATGTTTAATTTACCTAGCTATGAAATAACAATAATACCTATCATGATATATCAAAGTGAATTACTGGATGATCCATGCTCCTGATACTCCTTAAATTCCTGAACCAATGAGGCTTAGTGAAGAGCTCAGTTTTACTATTCTATTCTTCTTTATCACATACCTATTCTAAGAATGAGTCAATTGCTTTTCTGCTGCTCATCGTCCTGACAAAGCCATTTTAAAGTGTGTTAATTAAAGGCTCAGAATTATAATGATGAGTTCCACAATAGTTCTCATACTGTCAATGTGCTCAGAAATCCAACCTGAAGTGCACAAATTAGACAGATATAAAATTGGGGGTGGAATAGGGGAGTTGAGAGGAAGCACTATGAGATGATTTTTAGGAACTTTAAACTCAATTTCTTGAAAGCATTTCAACTTCAGGTTCCTTCAGCTTTCTATTTTTGAGTTTCATTAGACTGAGAAATATCATGCCATTGCTGTCTCTATGTTTACCTGTCTAATCCACAGCTGCTAAAAGAAAAAAAAAAAAAGATCAGCTTTTGTTAGGTACCCAAAACCCACTGCCGTCGGTACAGTCGTTCCCAAAAGTGAGAGAATCACGGTTCAAATGAACTTCTGCATTTCAAAGGCAAAACTAATAAAGGAGGAAATGAGGTGGCAAGCTGAATTTCAACTCTAAGTAAGGATTCAAATCAGTTGAATCAAACTGAAAAGAGACAGAGAATTTTGCACAAATGTATTACGTTACTTGTTCATTCTGTGACATCCAACACCTTTTAAATGTTATCTAGTCATTCAGAAGTTAAATTATGCAGATTCAAATGAAAAGATGAAGCCAGGCCATGCAAAGAAAAGGGAGAACGGGAAAAAAGAAAATTCTGACACACTCATTTAAAAAAAAACTTGTTCTCCTTTCTTAAAATAATTATATGTATAGCTACCTGGTAAAGAAGACAAATTTAAAGATACAGGAACTGAGCATAAACATATAGCTACTGGGGACAAAGTGATTGCCTTCATTATAAACTTCTTTTGGCATTTTATGATGAGGTCATGAATTATACCATGCAGCTATATATAATTAATATTGTCAGATCCATATAGCACTTTATAGTGCAAACTTAGTATAACAAAAGACCCACTTCTCCCAATCCAGTGCCAAAAACCTCCTTTTATCTTAGGAAGGCCTAGTGGTGCAGTGGTTAAGAACTTGGCTGCTAACCAAAAGGTCAGTGGTTCAACTCCACCAGTGGCTCCTTGGACACCTTATGTCGCAGTTCTACTCTGTCCTATAGGGTCGCTATGAGTTGGAATTGACTTGATGGCAATAGGTATATCTTTTGCAAGCATGAGGTAAATATAATATGCAATAAGATAAAATAAAATAAAAATGTCATGTATGTTCTACCAAAAATATCTAATGAGCCCCCTGGTGTGTGCCAACTAATTTTCTAGGCTTTGAGGTTATAATAACAAACAAAACAGACTGAAGTCTTTGCCCTCAAGGAGCTTACTTTCTGGCAGTGGGGGAGATATAAACAAATAAAATATGCAGTCAATCAAAATGTGAAAGTGCTAAGGAGAGAATAAAGTATAGAATGGGAGTAATGAGCACCAGGGGGATGGAGGTTGCCATTTTCAATCAAAGAGAATCAAAAAGCCACAGGCCATTTTAGTAGGAACCTAAAAGGCAGAAGAAACAAAGTTCAAAGACATAAAACAGGACTGTGTTTTTTGGTTTCAAAGCACAGCCAGTGCAGCTTGAGCTGAGTTAAGAAAGAAGGAAAGAAGCCATGAGTCAAAGAGCTGGGCAGAGGGGGAAAAGAGAGACAAGGTCATGTTGGAAGGCTTTAGAAGCCAATGCCAATATTTGACTTTTGCTCAGAAATGGGAAGTATTAGGAGTTTTTGAGCAGAAAGGTGACATACTCTACATTATATTTTTAAGGGTTCACTGTGGCTACTGTGTTAGAGAAGAGACTAAGGGATACAAAGGTAAATGGAAGTAGGGAGACTAGTTAGAAAACTACTCCAATAATCCAAGTGAGAGATGGTAGTTTTGAACCAGGTGGTACTGAAGGATGAGGGCAGATTCTGGAACATATAGTGCAAGGGGAGGAATGGTGCAGAGGAGGCTAGAGAGTGGGCAGCACCATAGTTAGCACATGGGCTCTGCACAGACCTGGATTCAAATCCCTCTATGTTAATTGATAATCGTACAGCTCTGGGTAAGTTATCTAACTTCTCTAAGCTTCACTTCTTCTACAAAATGAATTTAATAATCCACCATCACCGAAGTTGCCATTGAGTCAATTCAAACTCATGGTGACCTCAGTGTGTCAGAATACAGCTGTGCTCCATAGGATTTCAATGGCTGATTTTTTGGAAGCAGATCACCAGGCCTTTTTTCCAAGGTGCCTTTGGGTGGATTCTAGTACTTTGTTAATATTTATCTCAAAGATCTATTGTGATGATTAAGTGGAACACAGCACCTGATACAAAGTAAAGACTTGATAAGTGTTTGCCAAAATAATAGAAAAGCTAAAGGTAATCAGGAGCGTGATCATAAAGGTTTCATAAGCCATGTTAGTGAGTGCATGCTCTGTTCTATCAGATGCTATTGACATGTTTAATTAGGAGACAGACCAGTCTAGTTTTCATTGTAGAATAATCATTTTGACTTCTCTGAGGAGAGTGGACTGAAAAGGGGCTTGATGGGAGACAAAGATATAGGAGGCTGCTGCAGTTGTTCAGGAAAGAAATGATGATGACAGTAGAAGGAAATGGGCAGTGAGAGCGGTGAAAGAGTAGACAAATCTGAGCAGTACTTCTAAACCAGTTGTCATGGAGTTCACTCAGACTCATAGTGATCTCATGCATGTGAGTAGAACTGTGCTCCATAGGGGTTTTAATGCCTGAGCTTTTGGAAGCAGATCACCAGAAAGGCCTTTCTTTCAAGGAGCCTCTGGGCGGACTTGAACCACCATCCTTTTGGTTAGCAGCAGAGCATGTTAACTGTTTGCACCACCCAGGGACTCCTGAGAGGTATTTAGAGGTTAGAATTGATGAATTGATGGGACATGCTATCTGGGTGAGGCAGGCGGAAGGCCAAGGTAAATGCCAGGCGTTGGGCTTGATAACCACATAGAGAACTGTGTTACTCACTGAGAAAGGGGGTGCACAGTGATTCTAGGAAGGAGCAGAAGATGATTTCAAGACAAAGTTTCTTTGTGCTTTAGTAGACTTAGACTTCACTATACATGGAAAGCAGAATGCCAGGGCCCTCAGGAAATGCTAGCAAGGGCCTGACTGCCTGTCTCCATCTGTAGGCACCCAAAACATTCATATTTCCTCCATATGTGTATTTCGTACCTTGGAAGACTTATCCCTTAGTTTGTGTCAATGTGAAGCATGTGGGTGTGATCAACTATAAAAACAAGTTAAACATGAGGCTTTTCTAGAATCAGTGATACAGTCAGTAAAATAAGGAGTGACTGAGGGGAACAAATTCAAGGAAAACTTGGCCGAAGACATTGTTTTCTGTTAAAACTACATAGACATAATGTTTGTTTATTCCTCTTGGAGCTCATTTGTGGGCCCTCTTGCAGCATCCATTTAGGATCTGAAAACTGAAGCTATCTGAATTCAAGCTCTACCCTAGCCTAATGAGCTTCAGGGAGGTTGATACGCTTCTTTCTGCTTCGGTCTCAGCAATTTGAGCGTGAAGGCCTCACTGCAGCACCCAAACTCACTGGCATTTAATTAGCAGCACTGCTGTGATCCCATAGCATGCCTTACCAGATGAGAGCCATATGGAACCATGCTCAGTTGGTACACGCTAAAATGAATCCTTAGTCTGGCAGACACAGGTCTGCTTTTGCAAACTGGACCCTGTATTTCCTATTAGCCCTTTACCAGTATGGCTTTCAGGTAATGTCACTGAGGAAAGCAAATACGAGGAGCCTTAGGAAGTCTTGGATGGTAGACATTTTAAAACACACACACACACACACACACACACATACACCCCACACTTCCGAAAAGCAATTGCAGAAATATTTAGGGTATGTACAAAGTTGCTCAGAGTGACAGCAAGACAGTTGGAGCTGCAATGCTATCAGTCCGTGTATCTCATTCTCATCTCCCCTCTAGGTTTTAGAACTGGTATTTCACTTTCATTCTGCTTAAGACAGGGGTCAGAAGAGGACATGGTTGCTGAGCAGCTTTGGATTATTGCTTCTCTGATTCAAATGTATGTTTTAGAGTATATTTACTTTCAGGAGTAATCCCACAGTCTGTTCACTGCTGTCAGTTCACTGTTAGGCGCCCATGACTCAATGTAGATTGATCTTGCTAGGATTGTTAACAAACTGCTTAGTGCCAAGTCCAGGGGGTCAGATTAGGGCTGCTTCTTCTTTATTAAATTCTTTGGGGCCATTGGTCCCATTCTCCTTGGTGAGCCTCTCTCTTCCTTGACTTCCAGGTGCCATTCCCTCATTCTCATTCTTTCATTCAAAATTTTCCATTTGGAATTCTCTCATTTTAAAATCATTCTGTGGGCTTCTTCTTTTTTCCTACAAATGCCGATATTACTCAGGGTTCCATTCTTGACCTTTACTCCTCTCATTCCAATTGCTTTTCTTCAGAAATCTCATTGACATCCACAATTTCAAATATCATCTATATACTTATACTCCTTCAAACCTGTCTTCCCAGCCAAGATCTCCTTCTTGAGAACCAACTACATAGAGTCAACTGCTTGTTGTACATCTCCTATTCAATGTCTCATAGGTTTCTTAAATACAAAGATCTAGACCCAAGCTTCTTCTCTACCTATTCCACCCCTAAGCCTTCTTGGCTACTATTTTGTGAAACGTACCATCATCTACCCACCATCCAACTCTATACCTGGGGGTTATCCAAGACTCTCACATCTCTCTTATGCCATTTCCCATCATTTAAATCAACTAGAAATGAAATGATACTTAGGTTTAGGAAAGGCAGCAATGATGGCTTCTCATGGCTCCCATGGTAAAGGTCAAAACCCTTAACTGAACCTACATGTCCTTATGATCAAGCTCTGCCTATCTCCTTAGCCTCATCTCTGCCCCTCTTCCTCTTGTTGGGCACCAGCTACTCTAGCCTTGCTGGTCTGCTCCCCAGGAAGCTGTGTTTTTGTTTTTTATTAATAATTTTTATTGCGCTTTAAGTGAAAGTTTACAAATCAAGTCAGTCTCTCACATAAAAACTTATATAAACC
Source organism: Loxodonta africana (assembly GCF_030014295.1). Lineage (NCBI taxonomy): Eukaryota > Metazoa > Chordata > Mammalia > Proboscidea > Elephantidae > Loxodonta > Loxodonta africana. The sequence goes on along the minus strand of NC_087345.1, from coordinate 112,166,519 downwards.
TTACTACATGCTCCCAATTACTCACCCCACAATGAGACAGTCCGCGCCCTCCTTCCACTCTCTCTTTTCATGTCCATTTTGCCAGCTTCTAACCTGCTCTACCCTTTCATCTACCCTCCAGGCAGGAGATGCCAACATAGTCTCAAGTGTCCACCTGATCCAAGTAGCTCACTCTTCATCGGCATCCCTCTCCAATCCATTGTCCAGTCCAATCCATGTCTGACAAGTTGGCTTCTGGAATGGTTCCTGTCCTGGGCTGTGCTTTTTATTTTTGAGGAAGGTGAACAATTTTTTACAAAATATTTTTTGCTGGTAAATAGCAGAGGTTAAATTTCTTTAATTCCTGAGATGTGGGGTTAAAAATGAAAATTAGATAATCAGATTAGGCTGATACCAGGAAGGTAGAAAGCTAAAAACAAGATATGAGGATATGAGAAGAACCTGTACCTGAGTCATGTGATCGGGCTATCAGATAATTAGAGAAGGAAGCTGAGGAGGATGAAAGTCTAGAGCACCTTTTTTTTTTTTTTACACTGTGGTCTGCAGACAAATTGAACAAAAATATCCTGGATGTATAGTAAAAAGCATTTTCAGGCCCTACCCCAGATGTATTCAAATCAGAATATCTGAGGATGTGGTCCAAGAGTTTGATGCGACGCATTAAAATTTTGAGAACCACTGTTTTAGAGCTGACTACGTAGTGTTTCCTAGGTTGTACATCAGGTGTAGCAGAAAACTTCCTTCTTCCCCAGACAGGCTTCTTTAGCACGCCATCTGACCTAGAGTGTCGATCTTTCTCACTCCAGTCACTTCTACCTTCACGTCCCCCTCTTCTGCTTCTCTTCTACTTGACTCGTTCACACTTCTGATTCATACCTGATTCATTCATACTCTTAATCTAGTGAATGAACATCTGCCTGCCTATCAATTGGTTAGAGAATTCTCATTTATGACCAGGCTTCCACTGCTGACAGCATCCTGAAATCACAGGACCACAGCAATGAAGGAAAGAGCCTCCAGTGTCACCTCTTTTATTCAGTCAAAAATTCTATGTGCACGTCTCTCTTTCTGTGTCTGCTACAATCACACGCAAAGTGAAGTAAACAGTATAAATATAAGCATGAACAATACTTAAAAATAAAAGACCCATCAGTTCTTACTCACAGATACTCTCAAGGATATTTCACACGTGGGACACAAGAAACTTCCTGACTATGACCTGACTATGACAGAAATAATAAGATTATATAAATCATCTAAAGCACAGGCTGGCAAATTATGGCTCATGGGTCAAAACCTGCCTGCTACCTGTTTTGTTTGTTTTTTTTTAATGAAGTTTTATTTTAACACAGCCATGCTCATTTGTTTATGTATTGTCTATGGCTGTCTTTGCACTAGAATGGCAGAGTTGAGTATTTACTACAAAGACAGTAAGCTCTAAAAAACTTAAAATATTTACTATGTGGCTTTTTACAGAAAGTTTGCAAACCCCTGATATAAAGTAACACAAACTCGCAAACAGGTTTCCAACAGCTGCCAGAATGATAGATGGATGGATAGATAGACAGGGAGACAGTACATTTCTGGAAGATGTATTATGAGCCAACCAATTTTATGTCCCTAAAATTAACCTTCTGTCATTGATAACTTAAATCCTGACAAGGGGCTTTCCAGAACTTCCCACCTACTGAATAACTTCTCATAATCACTTGGTTGTGACGTAGATGGGGGACTTTTTTGGTCTGGCTGAGGACCATTATTTCCTTTTCCGAGGCTTGACTTTTTAGTTCAACAGTTTACCTACCAGCATTATTTTGTCACAATGGTCGGTCATTTTCCTGTGCCTCTGTAAGTAATTCTGAAACTCAAACTGCACTAATAGCCACAAAACACAAAGGCTAAGTAATCTCACCTCATAACTGGTAAAACTCTTGTACCTAAATGATTCTTTTGGATATTGATCAGGAAAAACTATTTTCATATATCATTTTAAAATTCTACTCTGGATCTATTGACTAAAAAAATATTATTTGGATGCCTTGCCAACCCATCCCATCTCATATGTCTACAATATGTCTTCAGGACTACATGTCAGGTATATACTTGGCCTTTCTTCATTTATGTTTAAGCTGTAAAACAAGTTCATCAATAAGCACTACAGGAAGATATGTGCAAGCACACACACAAGGACATACATCTAGATTATTGCTTAGTGCTTTCACGTAAGTGTTTTCATATTAACTTATGCGTTTCCTAATTATATTTTCTCATGGGTTCATTTATAATGGATTCATTTTAAAGCACTTGCTTAATTATGTCAGAGTATAAATTAGTACATGAGTAATAAAAGTACAATCATTAAAAGATCCTTTTTAAGACTTTGTAATAATGCTTTTTCAGTTGATGAGTATTTTCTAAAGCAGACTTCTGTGCCATTTGTCTTTGTGTTATTGTGTTTACCATTTTACAAAATCATTAATGTCTCATTAATTTTATGGTAACATAAAATTAAGTACTCTAAGAAACAGTGTAACAGAAGTCTACGCTGTCACATTTCAATAAATATATTACTGAATTATTGTTGGTACTTAAAGGCCTCCACAATTCAATAAGGTGTGCCTCTCCATTGCTACCTCCCACGTCAGAACCACACTGCTTTCTCAGTCCCCTGATGTGAAGCCCCAGCACGCCCAATCTCCATGTACACAGCATGATGACATTACTTCCACCTCTGTTCATTCTTTCCCCATGATGGAAATGCCTTCCTCTCTTATCTAAATCTTATCCCTATAATCCATCTAAAACATAAGCCCCTCCACAAAGCCTTAGACAATAACTACAGCCAATATTAACCTATTTCCTTTCTAGCCAACTATAGCACTTATTGACTGTAACAGTCACTTGTTTACTTACTCTTTTAATCAATCAAAAATACTTATTGTACCAAACACAGCACTATGTACCAAGAGACTCATGCATAAGCAAAACACAACACCTGCCTATACTGAGTTGGGAGTCTAGTAAAGGAGACAAAGAAGTACAATTCAGTGATATATGTTCTATGATCAGAGAAAGCACCGTGCGCAATGGAAACAAGTAGGAGGGGAATCAGCCCAACCTTGAGTTAGACTAAGGGTTAGGAGCTCAGGTTCTGGAATCCAAATGCCTGGGTTTGTGTCTAAATTGGAAAGACTGTGAGAGAATTGAGAGTTCCATTTTAGATATGTTAAGTGTGAGACATTCAAGGGCAGATGTCAAACAAGCAGTTGGAGATACAGGTCTGGTGTTCAGAAGAGAGGTCCATCCTGAAGATACAACTTTAGGGTTTATCATGGCATCAAAAAAGATGATGCTTAAAGCTATGTGATCGCCTAAGGAGGGAGTATAAATGAGAAGAAAGATCCACAGAGTGAGTCCTAGAAGTAGTTCTAGAATACTCAGACTGGACCACTTCTGAGAGAAGCAGGAGAGGTGAGTAGGAAACAATGAAGGAAACAAAACAAGGAGCTGGCATGGAAGAAGTAAAACCAGGTAATAGTGCTGTGTGAAAGCAAGTGAAGAAAGTATTTCAACAAGAAGGGAGTGATCAACTGTGCAAAATGTTAATAGCAGGTCAAGTAGGAGAAGGAATGAGGACATACCATTAAATTTAGTAAGATGGAGGTCACCTGTGGCCTTACCGAAGCTATGCCAGTGGCACGGTGAGCATGGAAGCCTGACAGGAATGGATTTAAGAGAATGAAAAAATAGGAAATGGAGATGACAAATATAAACAACAGTCTTTTGTTTATTTTTAACAAAATAACTATAGCACTTTTAGAGAAGCAGATTTGCATGCTTGAATGCTGAGGGAATGACTGGGTATAGAGGACAATCCTTGTTTCTCTTTTTCCTCTTCTTCTCCTCCTCCTCCTTCTTTTTTTTTTCTCTTCCTACTACTCCCCCTTCCCCTCCACCTCCTCCATCTTCTTTTTCTGCCTCACACTCATTCCTATATACATGCTCCTGAGATCCCAGAGCAACCCAGAAATTTCTTTCACAGGACTTGCCATAATGTTGTGTTTTTGTTTATTTTTTTAATGCCTCTCTCCTATAATCATAAACTCCATGAAGGCAAAGGTTATATCTCATTTCTGCCTCATACATTCCACACACAATGCAGACAGACACCCACTGATGTCCGTGGAACTGAATACAATGCATGCCCCAAGAGGAACAAACAACATACTGTCAAGGAGGGAAGCATCCACACAGAAGGTAAGCCCACTGAAGGCCAGGGTTCTGGTCTGTCTGCTCACTACTTTATCCCCAGCATTGAGAGCACATCCCGGGTATGGAAGGTGATCAATAAATATGTGTTGAATTAAGAATGAATCTAGTTTGGCAAAATCATGAAAGTGATACTTTTAATGAGGTTTAAATGAGCCTTAAATGAGTACTTCCTATGAGTCTGGCTCTGTGTGGGTGCTGGATGCATGTGCAGAAACATTTGTGTAGAAAATTGTCCCTTTTCATTATGTTAAGATTATTATTGGAAATCTGTTTACTTTTTCTTACTACAGATAATGCATGGCAAAAGAATATAGCTAAGATTTTTATCTGGCATTTGACTTAGGCATTTTTTTTATTGCTAAGTTACATTAGTAGGAAGGCCTACTAATTTAAACCTCTATCACACCAGCAATAATTAATCTTACTAGATAAGACTTCACTCAATAAATTACTCTTAGAATTAAGTACAAGAAAATTTTTTACTTCATGAATAATCAGTATTTTTTTTTGCATTACATATGAATCATGTAATTTAAGTATTTCCTTTTTTGCCTTCATTGCCAAGAAACACAGAATAATTGATATTCGAAGTAACATTAGTGAATAATGACATATTTGTTACCTCAAACTACTCTGTGACAGCAACATAGAAAAATGCCTTTTTGTGAGGGGGGGAAAAAAAACCTGATCCTGGTTTCCTTATTTCTTTTAGAAAAGAAAACTTGTAACTGTGTTAGATTTTCAGGTGAAGCTACTTTCCTTCTTATATTTCTATATATCTATTGCCAAGACAAACAGCATGTTTTTCACATATCTGGGCAAATGAGATAAGTGTATTTTTTGTAATTTGGTATGATGTTCTCTTGATATTTAAAAAAGTTTTTCCGAACTAAGTTCACATATTGGAAAATTCCTGCATTCTCAAAATCTCTCTATGAAGTCACCTTACATATCTGTTTTCACAACTGTTGTATTAAACACACTTCAGGGTTAGTTATAATCACTCTTATCACAACTCACAAATATTTGTCATTATTTGTTCCTGAGGACAATACAGCTGCATGCATTTTTCAACCTTGCATATTCTGCAAAAACGTTTTAGAAAACATTTGCCCACAATGCTGTCCTTATGCCACTGTTATAATTCCTTTTAGAATTAAAATACTAGTAAAAAGGTAGTAATTAATGAACTGTATAGGTATTAATTAGAAGATTCATTACTTTTCACTCTTTGCTACTAAAAAATTCAGAGCTACCACTGATAAGCAATAAGATTAACCAAGACCCATAATATACAGACTTCCCTTCTTTCTCAAGACTTTTGATCTTGTATTCTAACAGTTTAATTATATGAGTGCATTTTTAATCAACTCAAATTCCTTTTATAAGTAGGTAAAGTATATATAGGAGCCCTGGTAGCTCAGTGGTTAAAGTGATCGACTGCTAACCGAAAGGTCGGCAATTCTAAACCACCAGCGGTTCTGCAGAAGAAAGATGTGGCAGCCTGTTTCCGTAGAGATTTACAGCCTTGGAGACCCTATGCCATCGCTATGAGTCAGAATCGACTCAACGGCAGTGGGTTTGGTTTTTTGTTTTTTTAGGTTTTTTTTTGGTTTAAGGTATAAATAACCACATAAGTATCAAGGAGCTGCTCAGTTGCTTCATCAGATTATTTGCAACTTAATCTAATCCAGTAATAGGGCCATCATGGCCCACTCTGTAATGTTCATATAGATCGCTGAAAGTTTACTTTGCAAACATAGCTCATGGATTCCCATCCTGTTTTTAGATGAGAAAGTTGAAGTCAGAGACGTTGAGTGGCTTAATCAGCTCACAGAGAAAATACATGGTATGGTGACAAATAATAGCTAAGCTGTTTGTACAATATTCTAGCCAACATATCACTGAGTAACAAGTGCCTTTTGTGAGGTGAAAAACTCAGCTGTGTTTTCTACAGTCTGTATTACAAGTAATAATAAAAATGAAGTAATCGTAAGTCAGTTAAAAACCCTTCAAAGATATTAAAAGATGGACATTATGTACCCAATTACAAATCTACTCTTCTGTTTCTCCAAAGAGTAAATGAAGCAATGCTGATTGCTACATATTAGCATAAGAAAATAAAAGCTGCAAAGAGGTGAAGTCTCTAAAGAAAACATCTGAAATAGTCTGAGAGAGATATATACTTCATATGATTTTAGTAAAAATTAAAATTTAGCTACTTAGGGTTATTTATATGCATATCCCTTAAAACAAATATAGTTTAAGGAGATGCAGTTATGAGAAACAATTTTTAAAGAAAAAACAGATTAATGAGGACTATCAGGAGGCACAGTTTAAATCCACCAGCCGCTCCCTGGAAACCCTATGGGGCAGTTATATTCTGGCCTCTAGCTCCAGGGCACTGGGTTTTTTTTTTTTTTAGGGTCGCTATGAGTTGGCAACAGGTTTGGTTTTCTGGATCAGGAATCTTAGAAACTCTCTTCAGCATAACATAAAGAACTCCACTCTTTAAAACACTGCTGTGGTTGCTCCTATCATCATCTCTCTCCCTAAAATGAAAAAAAGAGATCTTGGCTTGGGCTGGAGACATGATAACAACCTAAGGGTCTAAAATATGCTACGAAATGTCATATATTTTCCTGTATGGAAAAAAAATAATAGAAAAAAAGTCTGCCTGCTATCTCTAGCTGTCCTAATGAACTTTGAATTCAGTGTATACAGTTGAAATCAGACAAGACATAAGGAGAAACAGGCCTTCTACACTGCTAGAACTCAGACTGCTGCTGTAATAATTATGTCACTTAAAAATAAATTTATATCTATCAAACATGGAATATTAAGCAGAAAAATAATTGCTTCCACTGAACTTGGCTTCACGATCCTTACACCAAACTAACAATTAGAGAATTCAATTTCAATCTATTTCCTAGACTACATTTTTTATTGCCCTCATTAACCATGAATTTGAAAGGTCATATGAATGGCAGTAACCTAAAGATTCTTTGTTTCTTGGCGAAAGATATGTAGGTGCCTATTAGAGCATTTAAATATATTTTACCTAGCATTTTTCCCCATCTCATATGTGTGTGTGTGTTTGTATGTATATAGATTTTTTTTCTTTTTAGAAAAGTTTCTTTTTTTTTTAAATGAGACCCCATGGATGCTAGCTTTTGTGAGTCTACTGCTAATTATTAAGATATACATACATGAAGCAATTAAAGAACAATTATAGGAAAATATACAGCACAAACTAGTGTGAGAGTGTGTATGCAGTTTTGAGTGAACACAGCAGATAGAAGAATTCAAAACAGAATAGGTAGAAATTTATACAGGAAATTGGATAGGTACTTCTCTATTTGGATCTTAAAGGAACTAAGATAACACTAAAAAGGGTTTTAAGAACAGGCGATATTCTATTAACATCAGGAGAGTGACGGAATCATGAACAAAAATAAGAAAAATGTCTGGCATGGAGAAGATATTATAAGGCTCTGTCTATGTAGACCTTATTGACAAGATTGACAAAGGGTGATCTATAAAATTAAAAAGAAGTCTGTAACAGTTGAAAAAGATCCTTGACTGCCAGTATGCTATTATCAGTTTTGTAGGACTCTATGAATCTCTCATGGTATACATTTTACATAAAAATATTATCAGCATGCTTTCCCGTACCCCTAGTTTATACTTCTGGCTTTTTCCTCTCTGTGACCCATACTCCATATCAGCCACACTTATCTTCTACAAACCCCTGCCTTCATGGGTTGCTGTTATTACTAAATCTTCAAATATATCTTTAGAGATAAAATAGATCTTCCTTTTTGACTATTTCTGCATTATGACCTAGAAAGAATCCATTGTGCATTAGAAGAAAATCTAGGAGAGTGTTTAACGGATTTCAAGATGGCGGAAGGACACTATCATTAAAACATTAAAAAGCAAATGAATCAGGAAGAAATCAGTATAACAGTACAACTGACAAAGGGTTATTATCCTTAAGTATAATTTACTTGAAAAAAAAAAAGAAAACTGAACCCCAACAGAAAAATGAATAAATACATACTCAAGTAATTCACAAAAGAAATACGAATGACCAAAGAACACATGAAAAGATAGCTGGGTTTACCAGTAATCCAAAAGACACGGATTAAACTGAAATTCCTTTCATCTATAATCCTTTCATTCATTCAACAAACATTTGTTGAGTGATCGCTATATTCTAAATTATCAGTTCGGCAAAGATTTTTTTTAATGGTAATAATTTGAGGATTCAGTAAGAAGAGTACTATCACACACTGTGGAAAATAATGTTCCAATACGCATCAAGAACCATAAAATAGTTACTACCCTGCGACCCATAATTAAACTTCTTGGAATTTATCCTAGGGAAGTAATCAGTGTGGCAGACAAAGATTAATGTATGAGGATGTTAATCACAGCATAATTTATAATATCAAAAACATTACAAATCTAAACGCCTAACAATAAGGAGTGATTAAATAAATTACAGCGCATTCAAATGATGAACAATTATGCAGACATTAAAATTATGTTTTCAAAGACCATTTAGTGATAGGAAAAAATGCTCATGAAATTTTTTAAGCCTGTATTTTAAAAACAGTTTCACATAACCAATTAAAGTGATCCATTCTTTCTTGCCCCATGAGCCAGGAATTATTTTTGCTTTCCACACAAGCTTGCTATCTAATACTTTCCCCATCCTGCCCAACATATAACATTCCTCCATGTACTTCGTACTTCTGTTATTAGTTGCCATTGAGTCGATTCAGACTCATGGCAACCCTATGTATGCAGAGTAGAACTGCTCCATAGGATTTTCAAAGCTGTAACCTTTCAGAAGCAGATCACCAAGCTTGTCTTCCAGGCCCCTATGGGTGGATTTAAACTGCCAACCTTTCATCTAGTAGCCAAACGCTTAATCATTTGCTTACCCACTGGACTCACTTCTCACAAAGTATTAAAACAGAGGACCTCGGGCAGAAAAACTGGAATTGCCACATGGAACCAGACAGAAAAAATATGGTTTCATATTTGTTAAACATATACAAAATACCAGACAACGTTCTAGATTGTGAGCCGTGGCTGTTCCTATAGAGAGACAAGTAGAATGAGGAGTGAGAAGAAATAGAGAGGCCTAAAAAGTAGCAGATTATAAAAGACGAAGACTGGAGCAAAGAGAGGGGGCAGAGCACATAGGGAGGAAAGCCAAAAAGGACACAAAGCTAAATATTAATGACATTCTCTGAACGACACTCTGGCATTCAAACTTAAAAAAAAAAAAAATTCCCTTTTTGATATATTTATACTTTTATGTAGATTAGAGAAGACACTTACAAGAAGCATTATTTGTTTCTTGTAACATGAACCACAGGAAGGGCCAAAAAGGATATCATGGTAGAAAAAGCAGAACCACCTCACTACCCTGAAAAGAATAACAACAAAAACTGAAAGTCTGAGAGCACCAAAATAAACTGTCTGTACAAAAGATGATTATAGTAAAACAAGGAGGAAGCTGAATCTCGGTTTTGGAATTACCGAAATGTGCAAAGGCAGAAACCAAGCTGCACAGCCATTTGCATGCAGGAGCAAAAGATGCACAATGAAAACAGCCAAGCTTGGACTCAACCAAACCCCTGGAGAACAGCTACAGGGCTACTTCTGAAGCAAAGCTTACATCCACCACTCATTTGCATTTGTGCCTCACGGAATGGGAGCTGTTTAGACAACAAAGTTCATAAGGAACTTGGCAAGTATGGTTGGCCTCCCAAGAAACCAAATATAATACTTTAGTCTAGAGAAAGTCAAAAGAGTCACTTCTGAAAAGATCACGAGAACAGTGTGGGCTCTCTTCTCTGAGTGAAAGTTCCCCATAGAATCGCCATGAGTCATCCCATAGAAAATATATTTAAGATAAATGCAAGATAATTACTGCCTGTGTCACTACAATAAACATAAGCAGACAGTGGTTTAAATCTACACTGTTACTTAAATACAACTGCAGGAAAAGTTTATCATGAGGGAGAAGAAAGCATATCCGTTAAAAAACAATTATGATTTTGTATCATAGACACCACAGCTATGACTGTCTGATAAAAATGACTGACAATACATGAACATGAGGATTCAAAGAGGAGGCCCATTACTTCTATTTGCAATGTCCTTGCACCAAAGACAGCCTAAGAATATGAACCCAGTATATTAAGCGTTACTTGCCATCAAGGATATAGGCAAAAGTCTTATTCATTTCAGTGTCTCTAGCATATAGCATAGCATGGTGCTGTTGTGTGCCATCAAGTCGATTTAAACACATAGTAACCCTATAGAACAGGGTAGAACTGCCCCATACGGTTTCCAAGGCTGTAATTTTTTTTTAATTGTGTTTTAGATGGATGTTTACAGCTCAAGTTAATTTCTCATACAAAAATTTATACACACATTGTTGAGGCCCTGTTGCAAACCCTGTAATGTGAGAGCACACTCCCCCTTTTCCACCCTGGGTTTCCCATGTCCATTCAACTCGCTCCTATCCGTTTCTGCCTTTTCCCTGCTGAGTCGATTCCTTGACGGCAGTGGGTTTTTTTGGGGAGGGGGTTTCTGGACAGGAGCTGCCCATTTAGTCTCGTGTTATCTACTTGAACTAAGAAGCATACTATTCACGAGTATTCTTTTATGTTTTATAGTCCAGTCTAATCTTTGTCTGAAGAGTTGGCTTTGGGATGGTTAGTTCTGGGCTAACAGAGTCCAGGGACCATGTGTTCTGGGGTTCCTCTAGTCTTAGTTAGACCATTAAGTCTGGTCTTTTACATGAATTTGAGTTCTGCACCGCACTTCTCTCCTGCTCCATCGGGGACTCTCTGTTGTGTTCCCTGTCAGGGCTATCATTGATGGTAGCTAGTTCTTCTAGTCCCAGGCTGATGGAGTCTCTCATTTATATGGCCCTTTTGTCTCTTGGACTAATATTTTCCCTGTGTCTTTGAGGGTCTTCATTCTCTTTTGCTTCAGGTGGGTTGGGACCAACTGATGCATCTTAGTTGGCTGCTCAAAAGCGTTTAAGACTCCAGATTCCCCTCACCAAAGTGGAATGCAAAGCATTTTCTTAATAAACTTTGTTACACCAATTGACCTAGATGTCCTGCAAAACCATGGTTCCCAGACCCCTGCCCCTGCTACTCTGTGTCTCGAAGTGTTTGGTTGCATTCAGGAAGCTTCTTAGCTTTTGGTTTAGTCCAGTTGTGCTGACTTTCTCAGTATTGTGTGTTGTCTTTCCCTTCACATAAGATGATTCTTGTCTACTATCTAGTTAGTGAATTCCCCTCTCCCTTCTTCCCCACCCTCATAACCATCAAAGAATGTTTTCTTCTGTGTTTAAAGCTTTTCTTGAGTTCTTTTTTTTTTTAATTGTGCTTTAAGTGAAAGTTTACAGTTCAAGTTGGCTTCTCATACATAAATCTATACACACACTGTTATGTGACCATAGCTGCTCTCCCTGTAATGTGACAGCACATTCCTCCTTTCCACCTTGGATTTCCTGTGTCCATTCAACCAGCTCCTTTCCCTTTTTGCCTTCTCATCTTGCCTCCGGACAGGAACTGCCCATTTAGTCTCGTGTTCTACTTGAGCTAAGAAGCACTCTCTTCACGAGTATTATTTTATGTCTTACATTCCAGTCTAATCTTTGTCTGAAGAGTTGGCTTCGGGAATGGTTTCAGTTCTGGGCTAACAGAGAGTCCGGGGGCCATGTCTTCTGGGGTCCCTCCAGTCTCAGTCAGACCATCAAGTCTAGTCTTTTTACATGAATATGAGTTCTGCACCCCACTTTTCTCCTGCTCTGCAAGGCTGTAATTTTTATGAAAGCAGATAGCCACATCTTTCTCCTATGGAGCAGCTGGTGGGTTCAAACCGCTGACCTTTCGGTTAGCAGCCAAGTGCTTAACCACTGTGCCAACAGAGCTACTTATACCATAGCATGGTGAGTGCATATAGTCAGTAGGTAATACTTTTTTTTTTTTGTTTGAAGAATAAAACGCCAACAGCTGAGAATGTTTCCAATAACTGGTAAATCCAAGGAGTGGCTGGTGGATTCAAACTGCCAACGTTTTGGCTAGCGGCCAAATTCTTAACCACTGCACCACCCGGGCTCCAACTGATAAATGCTTTAAAGGAAAGTGTCTTAAGGTGGGTGGGTGCTAATAAATATTCAACCCATTGTTTCAGGAATCTTTAACCTGCCTCATCCAGTTAGGAATTTCTATACTATGCTTTGCTTTGATTGACATCCTATTCATCCTTCTTCAAAGCTCCTGTTTCACAGAAAATCAGCTTGAATGAACTGATCCTGTCCACCTCACTACTCTGCCTGTTCCCTCCCCACTCAACCCCTCCTGAAATGATATTTCAGAAATGTATCTTTGCTACTCAGAAGCTATTCAAGTATAGTCACTGGAAGTGGAGACTATGCTGCTCCAGCCTCTGACCTCACATGAGATAATGCCACTCTCATCCTGGGTATCTCTCCAACAGGAAGGCTTATAAGATTTCCTAATCTGGCCTTTAATTGGGAATGACCATAAACCATCACCTTTGATTTCAAAAGCCCATCACTCACACTAATATTTCTGTTTTCTCAGCAAAGAACCCAACTTATGTCTGTGGATACAGTAATTGGGCTTTCTTTCCTGGTACTGAAGCTGATCTCTACTCTTGTGAAGCTGTCCTGTGCCTCAGTTGGGGAGCATATGTCTCGGGAGTGAGAAAAAGCTCCCTGGGATTTTTTGACTATAATGATGGAGGAAGTGGTAAAGGGGTTAAAGCTGATACCAAACTGAGTCCTACAGACGAAGCAAGGCCCTGTAGAAGTAGTAAGCATCCTTGACCACAAATTTAATAATCAGTCCACTTGTTTTTCCATTCCCATATACTCTTTAAGAGCCTTGGTGGTGCAGTAGTTAAGGGCTTGGCTACGAACCAAAAGGTAGGCAGTTCAAATCCACGAGCCACTCCTTGGAAACCCTATGGGGCAGTTCTACTCTGTCCTATAGGGTTGCTATGAGTTGGAATCAACTCAATGGCAACGGGTTTGGTTTTGAGATTCTAGAACTGACCCATATGGACTGTCATTTCATATTTATGTTCTTACAATTTAATCATAAGGCTTAAAGTATTTGGCAATTCAAAATCTCCTCCTTCCCTTTATTTAGTCTAACTTTCTCTCTCTTCCTGAACTCTGGCTTTGTTTATATACCTCTATATTGTACATTTCTTGCTCTGCAAACTACTGCCTTTCCAACATTTTGTTTCTGAAAAGTTGAAAAACTTCTCTATTTCTACTCAAGGTGTTTTCAGATCCATTGTCTTCTCTCTTCATTTCATGTTGATTCTCTCAATAAGTTGTCTTTTACCCTTGTTACTTTTTTACTATTTCTGAATCCCCACTTTTTGGACAATTCACCTTTGAATATATATCTTCTCCTCACCAAGCACTTTCATAAACTCAAATCTACAAAATCATTGATCTTTATGCCATCTTAATATTTAACCACTCCCACATACAGGTTTTTCTTTCTTTTTTTTTAATTGTATCATTATCTTTGAATCTATGACTGCTCTTGCTTTATCATCTTTTTCCATTCTTCTCAATGACCAACTTAGCCTGTTTTTAAGGTCTGTACTCTCTGCTCTTATACTTAGTCTGCTTATAACAAAAATGACCCAAAATATGTCTTTTCTTGACCCTTGACATTTTCATACCCCAAATTGCTAGCAATCTGAGATTCTTTTTTAAGCTTTTTTCTTCATAGATGTGGAGTGATCTGACTCAAACATCTGTCACTTCACTGGTTCCAAGAGTGACTTAGCTGATTTGGTTGTTCATTTCTCACGTAACAGCTACATGGTCAGTTCTCACTTAGAAGCTGCTCGTGCACCAAAGGAGACAACCACTTCTCAAGAGCAAGACCAGCAGAAAATATGGGTAACTGTATTCCTCTACTTCCTTCTTCTAAGACTTGTTACTTCTCACTCCGCCCTAATCTTCTTTGCTTTTTTCCTTTCACAATGCTACAGCTTTTGAAGTAACTGCTTAAATATCTACAAATGCTGTGTCATCACATTTCTCTATTCCGTCTAGAAACCACTATGATTTTAATTCTCAACCTGTGATTTTTTTTCTTTCCATTCACATTCACTCTCTAATCATTCCTGTCCTAGTTTGACTCAATTCCTGTCACCTGATTTCTCTTTCACTGTAAAACTATAACTTTTCCGTAAGTGTAGTTTCCACAGGTGAAACCTTTCCACTTCCCTCCACTTGTCCTTCATCTTAGCTTTCAGTTCCTAAATATCTAAAATGCTCTTTTGTCTTTCTAGCTGCAGCTCATCTGCCTTCATCTCTTTCTGTTTATGAATTTTGCTATATTATGAGATCTAACATCTTCTCAATGATCCAACTATTTTACAAAACAAAAGCAGCTTCTTTTCTTTATATTTTTTTTAAAATTCCCTTACACTGTTGTAAAAATTATACTCATTTATAATCATAAGACAGTAACACCAAGGGAAGGGCAAGAAAAAAGAGCAACCTTTAAAAACAGAGCCTTTCAAAATCTGACCTTGTATCTAGCAATGCTGACTCAGTCAACTGACAAGATGTACTATGAAGCAAGAGAAGGGAGAGTATGTCAATGGGAAGAAAAGACTTTGTGAAAGTCTACACTTTATTACGTAAAAAAGAGAGAGCTATTAGAGCTAAAATCAAATTGGCATATGTAAGTTTAAATTTTTTAACTTTTAAACAAATCTGTATTACCCCCCACCCCACCCCACCCCCAAAAAAAACAATGAACCTGTTGCCATGGAGTTAATTCCAACCCATAGCAACCCAGAGTAGTAGAATTGTCCCACAGAAAATGCAAATCTAAAGTTGTTCTTTCTGTTAATGGAATTAATCAAATAACACTTACAAGTGCCTGTTTTCATAAGTTATTATAAAACTGAAGTGGTTCCTTCAAAAGAATTTAAAATTTAGCCTTATATTTGTTAGAAGTTCAGCAGAAACCAATTAAAGGCTGCTGGTGGCACAGTGCTTAAGAGCTATAGCTGCTAACCAAAGGGTTCGCAGTTCGAATTCACCAGGTGCTCCTTGGAAACCATATGGGGCAGTTCTGCTCTGTCCTATAGGGTCGCTATGAGTCAGAATTGACTCGAAGGCAACAGTTTTTTTGGGGGGAGGGGGTTATTTTATGGCTTACGTATGGCTACAATTTAAGGAGGCCAGAAGCTTGCCCTGATTAGACTGGAATTTACCCCATACTTTACGCTCTGTCTCCTCAGTAAACTCCCCTCCTTTCTCCTTTGGGATTTCTGCTTGTCACCATAGGTTATTTACTCCTCAGGCTCTCATGAGGAACTGTCTCCTCCCTCCTGGCCCAACGGTTTTTTGAACCAAGTATTGTTTTCTCACGAGTTGTTTCCTTGTACTTCCTTGGGAACATAATCAGGCATTGTGGGAGTTTGTCCCTCTCTTTGGCCCAGATCTTGGAGGGCAAGTTCTGAACAAATGAAGGAACCAGAACTTGAAAATATGGTAATAGGTCACTGATACAAAACATGACTGTTAGGATTAACAAAAATATATATTGTTAATTGTAAACAAATATATTTATATATGTACATATACACAAACACATACATACCTGTGTGTGTGTGTAATAAACATATATATTTATAAATGTACATACACACACACACATATATACCTCTGTGTGTGTGTCTGTGTGTGTGTCTGTGTCTGTGTCTGTGTCTGTGAAAACCCTGGTGGCATAGTAGTTAAGAGCATGGCTGCTAACCAAAAGGCCAGGAGTTCAAATCCACCAGGTACTCCTTGGAAACCATATGACGCAGTTCTACTTTGTCCTATAGGGTCACTATAAGTTGGAATCCACTTGATGGCAATGGGTGTATATATATATACATATATATACACACACACATATATATATATACATAAAATGTGATACCTGGTGGGCCAGAATGTAGATATTGTGTCCAACATCTTTTGGGGAAACACCATCATCTCCGCCCTCGTCATCCCCATGATCACATTCTAATCCCTGGTTATAGGCATTCTTCATCACATCCACCTATTAAAAAAAAAAAGTAACAAAGAGACCTGAGATATCACAAAACAAGATATATTTTACATTTTCTATGAAACATAATTAAAAATTGGAAAGCTTCCTGAGACACAAAAAGTATAAAAGGACTCTTAGTGAAAATGACCTTGGAAACCAACTTTATTTAACATCACTTTCAACAAGGAAGCATTTTCCTGCAACAGTCCCTATTTTCCTTTGAAACTTTCACTTTGATTTTTGAATGTCAATAGGGTTGAAGTTTCCAAAAATACAAATTAAGAGATTTGGAAGCCTAGTAAGCATCCATTATTTACTAAGCACCTACTAGATAACAGCACATATTGTGCTAGACACTGCACTGGGCAGTGAGAATCCAACAGTGAATATGACACAGTGTCAGACCTCAAAGAACTTACTGTCTGACAGGAGAGACAGCAAGTAAAGAGGCAAACACAGCAGAGTGTCGTCAGTACTACAGCAGGGCTGAGTGTAAGCTGCCAAAGAAGCACAGAACAGGGGCACCTAACTCAGGCGAGAGGTTGAGGGTGGACCTTAAGGAAGGAGTGGATGAGAGGGCAAAGGTGTTATAGGTAGAGGAATAACATTTTCAAAGGGCTTTTGTGGAGTGCTGTTGGCTTACCAGTGTTGACTGAATATGTAACTCATTGCCCCATATGACCATAAGGATAGGGAATACCTTGCTCCTCTTAACTGACTGCTTTGTAGACAGTAAACTCTCATTAAATATAATCTATATAGAACCACATCTTATTTCCTTATCTACCCTTCTCAACTCCATTCGTCACTAGTAAGGAGAAAGCAAACCAGTGTAATGCCAGCCTTTCATAGGATTTCCCCAGCATACCCACAGTATTTGCGCTGATGTGAGTGAGACTTGTACTACTGGGCTATATGATTTAAGCACATTCTCAATGCTTTTGAAAACCCAGTGCCTTTAAAGCATGCCTATACTACTTCATTATTTGTAGAACATTTGTGAGGAGGAAATCATAACTTACAACAGGAAGACGCACTAGTGATCTCTGTGGAATCCCTATCAAGTCTCTGCACAATTCTCTCTAGGCCAGGTATTGCATGACATTTCACTGACAAGAACGAAACAAAATTTTTATTTTCTAGAAAGAAGGTATAAATCAATTTTCAAGGGATGCAAATGTTTTTTACACATCTTCCCTGTATATTCAAATGCATTGGTAAACTAGAGCAAATTTCTTTTTCTAGCAAAAAGCATTTGCAGATAGTTGAGTGTGGCAATTCGTTAAGAAAAGTGTTTGGAGTGGATAAAACTAATGAAGTCATAAGGATCCAAATCACATAGGCCTTTGCCATCATGGAGCGTTCTGTATTCATAATGGCAGGACATGATGTGTCATTACACGTTGGTAAAGGAGTAAAAGTCAGTAGATATTTTTCCTGAAACTCATGCTATAAATTTGTCCCTTTCAGGCTACAAGTTATTAACACAGCTTTCAAGAACTTTCTTACCAGTTCCCTGGGCCTCATGTTAAAAAGAATTCTTTCCGCGTTCTCGCTGTCATGTCTGCTCTCCATAATGGCCAGCAAAAGCTTGGAGGCATTGTTCTAGAGAAAGAGAATGATTTAATGCAAAGTCTATTTCATGGATGAACAATTCCCTGCTTTTGTTTTAATTGACATTACCAGGACCATTTTTTTTTAATCAGAATTTTAAACCGCTAATTTTTGTCTTCTTAACATTTTAAAATAGGATGTTTTACTTTAGTCAACACAAAATAAAACTAATGAATCATGTGAGATATATTACAAGAGATAGTTTAAATATTGGTGAAAAGGTTTTAAATGCAAAATTGATTTTTCACATAATACGTTAAAAATATAATCCTATTTTCCTTCACTATTTCCCAAATAGGCATATTTATGACGATGTATTAACAAGACAGTAAGATGAGCAGATATTAATGACATATATTACAGAAATGTTTCATTATATAGTTGAAAGACTTTAGCATAACTGATTTTAAGATTAGCTTTAACATAATGGTTTTAAACAGTAGCACATATTGGCAAATCAAAACTTCTAAATAAATTTGAGCAATAACTAGTAAGAATTAATCATAAAATTCTGAAGTCATGAGTTAAGTTTCAGGAAATAAAATATAAATGTATTGATAACTTTTACTACCATCTCTAGATGGTACGTATGAAAACGTTTACCATCTTGGTTCTGGAATAATAACATTTTCTATTTCTGCTTAACAGAGAATGAAAATAGCTTATGTTGTCTCCCATGAGTTCTAATTTGGTCTACAAATACACTGTTTCTAACATTTTTACCTATAGATATTTCATGGATATAAAAACTGTGTCTGATACAGTCAATTTATAATCCAAAAAGGGCGCCAGAGAGTTAAGATAAACCTGACACGCAAAGCACAACATCCTAAATGCCTTGAAAGATGCTTCCTGATATTGTTTTCAATGTGCTGCCATAGAATTTTGGCAAAATTGCAAATGTAAAAAATACCCAGGAGATGTTTCTACAGTATTTTTGTGATATTCACTTAGATAGAAATCTCAACACAAAATCTTTGATTGGAACACAAAAGAAAGATAGTCACCATGGCTTTAAGATGTTTCTAAATGACTCAAAGTTAACATTTTACAGGACAAGATATTAAGCTGAGTCAGTTGTTGGTTCTATGTAGACATTACTGCATATATTTTGTTACAATTGTACAAATTAATTCGACTGAGTAGTTTTAATACCAAATGCTATCCAACGATTTTTTCTTTCAAAAGTACAGCCTGAAGAGCCTTTTTAAATGACTAATCTTAGTAAATGATGATGATGACAACAATGATGATACTACCCATTATGAAAAGATTTGGTATAGTTTTTATGGGGGAGAGAGGGTTTTTTTTTTTCTCCTGTTCCATTTTTATTTTTTACAGATTTGTACCAATTCTAATACCCATTTTTACAACCTAGCATCTCCTAAAATTTTTTTTTAAAATACTAATAAGGTTCCAAGACTGATAACCTGTTGTTGTTGAGCTGATTCCAACTCATAGCAACCCTATAGGACAGAACAGAACTGCCCCTAGGGTTTCCAAGGAGAGGCTGATGGATTCGAACTGCGGTCAGTTTGGTTAGCAGCCAAGCTCTTAACCACTACACCACCAGGGTCCATGGAGAGTTTAAATTCTTAGAGTGATCTAAACTGACCCTCATAGAATTCAAAGCATATGACCTGGTAACATTGACTATTCTCTAAAGAACCATGCTTACCAGGCTTAATATATAATAGCTTTAAAATAGATCCAATTTTGGAATGCTATTGGCAACATATTTTTCCCCCCTTTGCCTATCTTCTTTTTTATTGTATGTTGGAAGAATAAAAATGTTTTAAATGACCTGCTGAAATCTGAATCAATCTGAAAGTACAAGCAGCTATATATACTACAGAAATCAAGTGGATGTGTCAGTATTAGTAGAAAACTTTCTCCCAAAGGAAGACTGGTTCTTTAAAAAAAAAAAAAAAATTTACAAATTCAGCACTTCATATTCACAGATCAGTTATGAAAATAAAAGGACAAGACATACGTATAAAACAACTCATAAAATCTTATACTGTATGAATATATAAAGTTTAGTATACCTAAAATGGGTTGTTAAGCAATTAAATTTAGGTGTAAAAGATATGAAGCAAAACTTTAATTATTTTAAACTATCACATCTCTATAATGTTACTGAGAATTTATCATTTAAAGCACCCTACCTATTGAAGTCTCCAAATTTGCCAATAGAATATGGCTGAATATGTTCACATACTGAATACGTACATCACCTCACAGACTGTTTTAAAAGGCATACTCACCTCATTCTTTAAGTAGAAACATTTAAATATTTCAAATCAAATCCATACATTTAATATTTTAGGCAACCCTTGATTTATCTGACTGTCATGTTTTAAAAGGTATGCATAAATTATGCTTATAAAATAAAAATGTAAATAATCTTAAAAAAAATTTTTTTATCTGAATAGCTAAAAACCTCTTTGTACTGTAAAGTAATATCCATCATTTAATTTTTTTTACATCCCACCCTGGTAAATAATATATATGCCTACGCTTTATTTTAAATTGATGAATTATTTAGTATTTCCCCCCATTAAGTTGTATTAATTAAAGTGAGATTTAAAGGTATGGTCTTTAATAAAGGATTTAACAAGCCAAAGACCAAGGTTTCTGAATGTAGTTTATGAATTAAAGTAAAGATAAATTTAAGATGAAATACAAAAAACTATCAGATAAGCCTCGCCTGACTTCACCAACTGAAGCATGATGTTAATGAGGTGAAAGGCACAAATTCAACCTACATATGGATCACCTTCATTCTAATCTATGAATGGAAGAACCCAAATTTATACATGTTGCAAATGTAAACAGTGTAAAGGCACAAACTCGTCACTTCTATTAAAAGACACATTTGCTTACTAACAGCCATTAGCACAATCCTCATGTAAGTACAAGATACACGCATCCCATTATATATCTAAATCTACATCTAGACACAGAATTTTAAAAATATCACCTTTATTCTTCTTGGCCATAAATTTACCCAAAGTTAAATTGAATTATATTTCCTATGATTTTTTTTTTTATGATATTAGATAGATCTGTCTTCATAGGAAATTATATTTAATCAGTGATATTTGTTACCTGTTTAACATTAAATATAATCACATAGTCTTTAATAATTCATCTCAATTGAATTATCATGCCTCAGCATTTGGAATTTATATAGTTTACTGTGTACATTCGTCTGTTTCCATTTGAATAATAAGATGAAATAAATTTTTAAAATGCCATTGCACTCCTGAGCTCTGATTAATGGAACTGCTGGGAAGTGTATACAATGCTTGAGTTAAAGGAACCTCTCAAAGGGAGTGTGAAATGGTTTATAATTTGGGGGAGAAAATAAAATTTTAATGTAAAAGAGAACCACTTTTAGGAAGGAGGCATAAAACTAAAATACACCACCCCTTCCACATTGTCTCATTAACTGTGACTTGCTAGGTCGAATTCTGTAGTCGAGATGAATTGAAAATATCTGGTGTAGTGAATGCTCAGCACTTTTTGCTTCTCTGCATAATGAAAAATGTAAAATAAAAACAGAAGGGAAATAGTGAAACATGAAGTGGCTGCTTGAAAGAACTTTCAATAAAATATCCTCCAATTGAATATTATCTCAAAGCTTATTTGACATTTTATCAACAATTTAGTGAGTATTATACTTTCGCTAGGAGCCCTGGTGGCTCATTGGTCAAGTGCTCGGCTGGTAACTGAAAGGTCAGCTGTCTGAACCCAGCAGCCACTCTGAAGGAGAAAGATGTAGCAATCTGCTTCTGTAAAGATTACAGCCTTGGAGACCTTATGGAGCAGGTCTACTCTGTTATATATGGTCGCTAGGAGTCGAAATCAACTCACTGTCCATGGTTTGGTTTTTGTTTTTTTGTACTTTTGCTATCTCTATTTTTATCAATTAATTAGTTGAAAAGTATGTAATAGCATGTTTTTTTTTAAAGAGCTAGATGAAGATTGTGAGTCAGCTCTGAAAGGGAGTTTTATATTGTTGTTGGGAACCATCGAGTCAATTTCCACTCATAGTGAACCCATATGACAGAGTAGAACTACCCCAGGGGGTGCAGGTTGCCAGGTCTTTCTCCATGGAGCCATCTTATGGGTTCAAAATGCCAACCTGTTAGCAACAGAGTGCTTAACAGTTGCACCACCAGAGTTCTTGGAGTTTTACATAGAAAATGTAAATTTTTCTCACTGAATAGTGGATTTACTTTACCTTTAGTTTGAGAACCAGGTCCATTCGGTATTTACCAAGAGGGTTTATGTCATTTAGAATCAAAGCAATGATGATATCAATCCCATTAGATTCATGAGTAGCGATACAAGTCTAGAAAACAAAAAGTTTGTAAAATAACATTCTATTTACATCATAACAGCACTAGAAATCTTGATGCCATAAAATAACCGAATCACTTCAGTTTTCTGACTTTTAAAACATAATTAAGATTTGACTTACCCTTTTAGGGAGAGTCTGCCTGTTGGTTGATTGGTTGATTAGTATTGATTAAATGACTTTGTGTGTAGAACACTGGGAGAAGCAAGTGTCTTTTAAAATATACTATGTTTACAGTGGGTTTATTTGATGGTTTATAAAATTAAAAAAAAAAAAAGGATGATTAACTTAAATACCTCATTGTTAGAGGAGTGTCTTAAATTTAGAATTTTAAAATGTGATCTATCCTGACTAAGAGAATACCCCCATTCACGAAAAGGGTGTGCCCCTTATTTCAGAGGTTTGTTAAGTAAATGTTAGTAGTAATGACGTAGCATTTTAATTTGGCAGCTACTTAATCCTACACAAGTGACAAGTCATGCTGCTGCACATGTTGGGTGGCAGCAAAGGCAGGGCAGCGGGGAGCCACCTGATGTTTTGGGGACACCCTGTTAATTATGGTGACTGACATAAAAGTTCAGCAGATTTCTTAAACTTAGGTTACTGATAAAACCAAAACCAAACCCATTGCCTTGGAGTTGATTTGACTCGTAGCTACCCTGTGGGACAAGGTAGAACTGCCCCACAGGGCTTCCAAGGCTGCAATTCTTTACAGAAGCAGACTGTCACATCTTTCTCCCATAGAGTGGCTCTTGGGTTCATACCGCCTACCTTTCAGTTAGCAGTCAAGTGCTTAACCACTGTGGCCACCAGGGTTCCTTAGGTCATTGATAAAATGTTCTTTATTAGGTAAACTTTACAAAACATCCCGAGAGATAAACATCCATATTTTGAAGGTTAAGCTCTATTGTGAAAGGGCTATAACTTAATTCATTTTACAGAACTGGAAAATCAGGAATTTGCAGCCTGGAATTTGAAAACCTACTTGTTCTCACATAGCACCTATTGTCAAGGGGTTTAAAGTATTGAACCCCTAGTGAGTTAAGTGTGAAAGAGAAAAACCAAGGCAACTCTGCAATGACTGCTTTTTCAAAATAAGCCTTTTCTCTCCCCTTGTACCTGGAAATTTTTATTCCTCTAACACAGTTCTGGTGTACATAGGGCCATTATGAGTCGGAACTGACTCGACGACACCTGACAACGCAGAGGAAGATGTTTCCATCCAACTTCTACATTTCCTGAGGTTCTTCTGCTCATTAAAGTGTTTGCCAAACTTAGAGGAAATCTATTTGCAGGTCATCTCTGGAATCTGCTAGCAACCGTATTTCTTTCCATACATTTTCAAAGTATGGGGTTCATGTTATTAGTAGTTTTTACTTTTAGAGCTTACCTGCTTTAGTAAATAACTTTCAGAACTCAAAAGTATGGAACAAAATGGCTTTCCATGGATAAACGAAAAATACATATATATATATGTGTTTTCTATTATATATAGATTATACATGGTTTTACCAACAATAAAACCAAATCTCTGATTTTGTATATTTTTCCTTAACTTTAAATCAACAGTTAGGTTTTCTTGTATCATTCCTTTAGAAGACTGGAACATAATAATATAGGGACATACAGGGCAAAATCAACAAATTCTTTAAGTGTGTCATATCTACATATTGTAAAAAAAGGGAAAAAATCCCCATAAGAAATTATTTAGGCCAGTAATTGTGTTTTTAGTCTATGTTTACAATGCATGTATGTATATATGTGTGTTTATGTGAATATGTACATGTGTGTAAACATTTGTACTATATGTATATGTGTATACATGTAATTGACAATAGAAAAGAAAATTTCTTTTCCCATTTATTGCCTGTATCAAGCATTTAGGTTTGCTCCCAATGGCTTCTTTTAAAATTTTACCCAGAAATGTTTGTGATTTGAAAACCTTTTCTTGTAGGGTTGGATCCATAGTTATGATCTATAATGCCTGAGTGGACGTTGAACAGTCAGTAAACTCCAGAGTGACTCTTCCTTGCCTTTACTGCCCCAGATGTTCTGCTCATCTCCCCACAATGTATTCTTAATATCCAAGAAAATGGAATCAACAGACAGACATTCTGGGAGAGAGAGTTGAAACTCTGCCCTGAAAAACGTGATACAGTTAAATAGCACTATATTTACCAGTGCTCAAAAGACCTGAGTTTTAGGAAGGGCTCTACCACTTGCTGATTCTGTTACTCTGAGACACTGGGAAAGTCACTTAATCTCTGAGTCTGAGCCTATTCATCGGCAAAATGGGAGCAATAATACCTGCTTCAAAAGTTTACTGTAAGCATAAAGGAGATAATATATACAACCCACTCTAGTGGAGACAGAGGAGCCAAGGGGAGTTTATTCTACAGATCCTGGAATGATTCACTAGAGACGAAAGCTGAGCAATGGTGAAGAAACATATCTCACTCTTTTCAATAAGTCTGATTTTCATCTTGAACAGTTTTATGGGAATTTTCTTTTATGATAAAATTAAATAAAAATATGGCACAGTATTCAGCAGTCTATAATTCAGTCTTTGTATATTTTGGTACAAAAGTAAACATATCTGGCAAAGCAAGAAGACCTTTTAGATAAAGGTACACAAAGGTTGATTCTTTCACCAACTTAATCCTTTTGCTAATAAGTTAGTCATGAATACTTCTGCATGAAGAACTGCTTTCACAGTTACCTGATTTTCATGGCATGGGCCCTGGCAATACTCAGTTAAGCTCTCCAGGGTCTGATTGACCAGAGCTACGTTCTTCTCATTGATGTAGAGACCTAAGAGGCCCAAGCCGCCAGTTGTACTTCCACAAATGCAGTCCAAAAACTGAAGGGTCTCACAGACAAGGTTGTAATTTGTTTTGTTGTTTTGATTCCTCAAGAAGTTCTAAAGGCAAAAGAAAACACGCCCAAGGAGTTAAGAAACAAAACACTGTGCTAACTGTTTTTGTCTTCTATGTGTGTCTGCCTAGCTCAAAAAGATCCCCACAGCAGTGCAGGATGGAATTGTTCTTTATAAAGAAAGTGTTTACATTTATTGAAACATTTATAGGTTTAAGGGAAGAAGTCTCCTAGGTTTTTCCTCAAGCATCTACATTTATCAGTATAACCCAAAAACCAAAACTGTTGCCATCAAGTTGATTCTGACTCATAGTGACTCGATAAGACAGAGTAGAACTGCCCCATAGGGTTTCCAAGGCTGTAATCTTTACAGAAGCAGACTGCAGCATTTCTCTCCCGCGGAGCCACTGTACCTTCAACCTTTCGGCTAGTAGCCAAGCATTTAACCACTATGCCAGCAGGGTTCCACCTATCAGTATAGTTCATAATAAACACTTCTCAATATCATTGTCTTAAAACTATATAACCCAGAGGGCAAAGATAGTAGGTATGAGGGAAAAGAAAAGAACAAAAGGAAACTAGAAAAAAGAGGTCCTTTGGAAAGGAAGCAATCAAGTTTTTAAATAATGACTTTTAAGTAAATGATCCCTTACAAACAGTACAGCATCACTGTTCACTGAGTATACGTGATACAACCATTTTGGAGGGCAACCTGGAAGCATCTATCAAAACTTTCAGTTTACATACACTTCCACTCCTAGTTATTCCAGACACCGTATATGCCCATAAGCACACAAAGAGGTTCACAACACACTGCTTATAGTAGCAAAAACTGGAAACCATATCATACCCACTGGATCATGACTGGTTAAATAAATAATGGTACATCCAAACACTGGAATACTAAGAAGCTATAAAAATGAGATACTTCCACATGCCATAAACATAATCTAGTAATAAGCAATTTATTACTGAGATATATTAATAAATGAAAAAACTAAGTTGAAGAACACTATGTATAGTATAACCCCAAATGTGTTTGTTTCAGGTCTTTTTAAAGGCATACATGCACAAATTTATATGCTTATAGGAACACAAAAATTTCTGAAGGGAAACACAAACTGTTAACAGTCATTTTGGGGGGAATACCCCTGGGGAAAGGGTAAGCAGGAAGAGAAGCCTTTATTTTCTTTATTATTTTTTATTAATTTATTTAACTTATTACTTGAATTTGTTTTTACCATTCTTATTTAAACAACCATTGTCTAAGTGGTGGTTTCTACATTGCCTGATCCTACACTCCTATTGTAAAATGTTTGATCAGATGCTATATGACATATATATGTTATACATTGACAGAACTTGATGGGTTAAAATGAGCACATAGGCTTATATCCAGTGTCCTCCCTCCAGAAGGAATTATTTCTGGCCTTTGCTCTTCAACAACTTGGCAGCTGTCCTTCCAAGTTATGGTGGGGTAATCCATAAGAGTCATGGCTTTTCATACATCCTTTAATTCCAGGCTTCTCACCCCCTTGGAGGACATTTATTCCAATACATATGAATCTAACTCTATTACCAACCCAGAACAACTGTACTCCAGATCCTTACTAGAGAAGACATCTTCAAACTCTGCTGTCTCTCTAATTAATATTAGATGTGTGCTCTTCGGAACATTGAACATATAGAGAAAATCCAGGGGCAGGAGGCTGTGGTACACTTCCCAGGATTTACTGCAGAAATTCCAGTCAGTTTCACTGTAATTCATTACTGAAGTCTAGTTGGTGGGTTTTTTTTTTTTAGTTGGTGGGTAGTCAACTATGCCACTTACTAGTATGGATGACTCAGCATGATTGGAGGTGTGTCTCACCTGAAGATGGTCTGCTGATTGGAACCCTTTCAGATAAACATACTCACCTTCAATCATGTCAATTAACTTTTTCACCTTTCATGTGTTTGTCCGTGGTGACATGAGCAGTGTGTATGAATAATGGAAAAAAAAAAGTCCAACATTCCTAGGCACCCCTAAGTTTATCTCTCTGATGAAGGAAAATGTAGCAAAGAATATCTAAGACCGGGACTATATTCATTTACAAAGGCATCAACCTTCATTGTTGTAAAATATCCTCTTCTATATTAGCTCTTGTTTCTAATGAAGACATAAATATAGTAAATATTCTCTCTTAATAAATACGAATCGGTGAATTGTAAATGTGGAAGTTGTGCTGGGCAATGTTTTAACATGTATATTTTTACCACAAAAAGGAAAAAAATGAAATATGAATTAGGATGGAAACAATGAAAGCCTCTGAAGCCTATAAAATCATGAAAGGGATTAAAAAAAACCATTACCATCAAGTCAATTCTGACTCACAGCAACCCTATAGAACAGAGTAGAACTGCTCCATCAGGTTCCTAAGGAGCAGCTGATGGATTTGAACTGCTGACCTTTTGGTTCACAGCTGAGCTCTTAACCACTGTGTCACCAGGGCTCCATGGAAGGTATACCCAAAAAAACCAACCCCCTTGCCGTCGAGTCGATTCCGACTCATAGCGACCCTACAGATGAGGTAAATATGACCTTCCTCATCATATACCAGAATATTAGTATTAGGTGATGCCCACTGAGGCTTAAACAATTTGATTTGAGGATACACAGAATGATAGTATATGAGCCCAATTTTCTCATGAATAAAGGTATTTTCCTCACATTTTTCTTCACTTAGAAAAGTTCCTTCCCATTTCAGAGAAGCAGTATTGGTTTTATTGATTCTCTCTCTAAAACTCCTTGTTGGTTTTATTTGAATTTAATTACTTATAACCATGGGCTGTAGTCTCACTTTCAGTGTAGATCAGAACACACTCGCTGGGTGAGTTCGCAAAATAAAATAAATACCTGCAGTTCCCGGTTGTGGTTCTCGCACAGTAACTGAAGAAATCTCAGGATCGGTTGCATAATGGCGATTGCAGGACTCATCGTTACTTCCTCTGCAGACTTTTCCTCAGCATTTCCTGCGTCTGGTCCTGCACACATAATGTCTATTTCTGGATCCATTTCTCTTCTGTATACACAATACGCTCTGGATGTTGCCGAAGACGCTTCTGTTAACTGCCCTTTCATTCCCTCTTTTAAATGTAATGATGAATCTCTTACTGAAAATAAAGCAGTGCTCTTATATTTCTGAACTAATTTCCTTTGGCTAATTAAAAGACAACCAGGTACCTAAATTCTTTAAAAATGAAATCAAAAAAACATCTGACAAGAGGTACAATGATTTTCCAAAAAGGAGTTAAGATAGCAACAAAAGGTTAAGTTTGCAATAGGACATAATAAAAAGATTTTAATGCTTAGCCAATTGCAGGAGGGCTCATGTTTTTCCGATATATATAAAACATAAGAGTCCATATATACAAAAAGTGAGGAAAATACAGCAAACTTCAAAATGTTAAAATCTTTATAATTCATGTTTAGTACATTGAGGCTTTTGTTATTCCAAATACCAAGAAACTCTCAAAGGAGATTAGTGCTATAATTTCTGTTCCTAAAGTTTAAATTTCATGAACACTTAAAAGGTTTGAGGCAGTTGTTCTTTAGCATGCATGTCACAATAAAATCAAACATTTTCATGTCACTGGTTGATTTGCACTGATAATGTCTTGTTTAAGTATGGGTCTGCAGAGCTATTTCAGGGTCAACCCAAGACCATACTAATTTAAGGATGAAGCTCCATGCTCAAAGCCACAGCTAGGATAATTAGAACAAGGTAAGTGAGAAAATAAAGATAAGTGGTATCTAAACACTATTACCCTCTTTTCTCTTACTCTTTTCTCCCAAATACTGAAATATTTCTTTACCTCTCATTCTTGGACCAGATGTCATCAATTCATTGTCATCATCCCTTTTTTTGATACCTAAATCTATGGTATTTACTGTCACTGTTGATCTTATCTCTTTCTGAGCAGCCTTCATTCGGTCGTACAGGACTTTGAAGAATTTCTCTGACTTTTTTTGTTCATGCAACTGCTGGTAGAAGGAATACTGCAAGAAAACATATTTTAAGGTATCAACACCCAAGAGGAGAAAAACTGTGTCTTTATGCTTAAAATAAACATAAGCATTATAGATAAAAGCACACATTTAAAGTGCTATCCATTATTATTTCACAGATAGACAGGTTTTGCCAGTCTCTTGTATTATTTAATGTTTTTTTTTAGTAATAGCCTCTATTTACTTAGCACTTTCTATCAAAATCCAACACATTTTATATGTTAATTCATCCTTATAATATATTAAAAAGATTTACAAACTGTAAGAAGTTGTACCCAAAGAGATCTTTGATTTTTATATTATTATAGGGTCATGCATTGATTCAACACACACGCTCTAAGTCCAGCACTCATGCTATACTTACATCATGAGTGCCTACTATGTGCCAGGCCCTATGCTATCAGTAAGTGAGAACAAAAAGAAAAAGCAATCACAATCCCTTGCCCTCATGAGTTTATAATGAGGAAAACAACCACTAGTCCAGTGATCATGTTATGTAAAGTGACCTCATGGAGAGTTACCAAGAGTTATTTTTCTCTTTATTTCACTTGCACTACATTTAATTTAGAATGCGTTACCATGGCAGCCTCACCTGTGGGAATCCACTGATAAACGGGTACTAAGTTCTTTTGGTAGATAATTAACCACATCCCTTTGCATGGAATCTAGGATAAGCCCACCTTAAAATGAATTTTAGTGAATAATGATGTCTACAGGGTTCAACCCTATGAGTATGATAAAACAGATCTTTGTGAGATGGGGAAATACTGAAACTTGAGAATATTTGACCTAGCCATTGTCTGCTCAGTACCTTACGGAAGTATCCAGCAGAAGGAAGATACAGGAGGGGTGATATGCTCCAGAGAAGACATAATTTGAAAGGGATGGGAGAAATTATAAATTATCCAGACTAAAAACCATGGGAGGGACACAACACTAATAAGATATATATAGTAAAAAATTATTAAAGAAACCAATCCAGGTAGCTGCAGTGATTTAAAGAGAGTTACATAACCTTGATGAGAGACAACATGAGGAAAATGTACCAAAATAAATAAATAACAATTTTCAGATCAAGTAAAAATGAACATAATCCAGTAAAAGAAAATCGAAACAGCCAAGTTGAGGGAGTTTGGTGCTTGCAGATCTGCTGTCTTGAAGGAATGCCTGAAGCCCTGACCCATAGGTCCTGGGACTTGTAAGCGAGACTCTAATGACACGGGAACGTCTGAAGTGGTTGCTTGTCCTGCAATTTTAGATATGTGCAATGTATATACACGGAGTTCTATGAAACCTTAGAAGTCAGCTTCACACCTACAAGAGGAAGCTCCTGAGCAGAGGACTAGCAATTCCTCTAGGAAACAGGCCAAAAAATCACAGTAACCATAGCAACTACAGTGAAACAGTGCAGTCTGTTAATTCAAAGGATAGACGTGACATTAGCAGACCTCTACGGTCCTACAAATTAAGCTGATGCTCAATCCCTAATATTTTCAATAAAAAGGGGTTGGAAGGTGGAAGGAGGTTCCAGTATATTAATGAGGAAGTTATAGGAACCTTATGGCTCTATTATAACAAAATTTTAGAATTTATGAAATTCTTTTGCAACATATTCTTAATGAAACTTGCAACACAACTATGAAATAAATGGAGGGTGCTCCTATTTCCATTTCACAGATTAATAAAATGAAGTTTAGTGACGTTAAATGATTTACCCAATCACCAGTGAAAAACGCACTTACTAAAAAAAAAATTTTTTTTATTTGGATTTTTTAATACGGTGAAATAGAGTAAAATTTTTAGTATTATGGAGTTCAGTGTAATAGCACTGTGAGATTGGGGGTGACGAGTAGTTACTGTTTGAAGCTTCTGAAAATGTATGTGGGGGTGGTGATGAGATGGGTGGTGAATGTTATTGAAACCTGCTACAATACCAAATATCCTGTTAGGAGTATATGTATATTACCTCATATAACTAACAAATTTAATTCTTAGACGAAGTTCAAGTGTTATTTTTATCTTCAGGAATTTGACCTAAAACTTCCCTAAACAAATCAGAATTTCTGGTATAATGTTAGAAGTGTACTTCTAAGGAATGGTCTGTTTTACTGGATAGTTTCTGCAGCAAATCACATAGATTTATAAGGAAAATGTGATACATAGACTTTTTTCTGAGATAGTAATGAAAAGTTAAAGAAAAACACTACTTCCTTTGGCTGCCATGACAATAAGAATTACAAATGACAACCGTAATGCCCATGATGATAAACAGGTACCTGTGTTTGTGTATTTCCTCCTTCAAGCAATGCAATGCCAAGTAAAATGCCTTCTGAAAATATTCTGTCATTTTTGGTGTTCACTATAACGTCAATGACAAGTTCAGATGCACCTTCTTTATCCAGAAGACACTGAATATCTGACATTGATATCCCCATCTTATCTGAATCTTGTCCAGAAAAGCCTCCTGCGATGAGGAAAGAAAAAAACTGAATTACAGACATAATTAGCAAATAAGGTTTTCCAATTCTTAAACCTTAAGAATATCTATTACTGGTACTTTTTACCCTATAAAGTTAAATATAATAGAAACTGGGGTAAAAAAAACAAATCAAAAGTTATTTAAAAAAAAACTTACTAAATCATTAAATGCTTTTGCTTAATAAAAAATACTTTAGAAGAAGAAAACTAGTTTATTTTTGCCTGTAATTTATAGATTAAGAAATTATGACTCAGTTTAATCATTTTCCCAAAGTCAAACCCATGGCTGTTGAGTTGATTCCGACTCATAGCGACCCTGTAGGCAGCGAAGAACTGCCCCATAGAGTTTCCAAGTAGCGCCTGGTGGATGTGAACTGCTGACCTTTTGGTTAGCAGCTGTAGCTCTTAACAACTACACCACCTGGGTTTCCAAAAGGCAGATATAATCCTAATGTTCAAATCTGTTGCTTTGTAAACCCCAAGTTGTGCAAAGATTTTTAATAATGTTTGTTAAATGAATCTTTTACATTTGTGCCATTTTAGATAAAATACTAGAGTTAACAGTGACATGACAACATGAGGATTCTAAACTGAGACAAAAGTGATGAGCCTTACCTCCCACTTGTGTACTTTTGGAGTAGGCTCCTGATAGGTGTCCATTCACACTAACTCCATAATCACCTTTAAAATATCGATTGAGGAGTATTTTTCTTAATGTGTTACCCTAATAAAAAGGATAAGAAAAGTGTTGGTTATGGTTTCCTTTTTCAAATAAAAGTGAAAAATGTAAATATTAAAATGTCATTAAAACCTACATTTTATGGATGATGTTAAGACCTGGAAAAAAATGTATTTTATACTGCAGAGTATTTTCTAAAGCAAAAATTTACAAATACTTTTCAATAAAATTATAACAATTCTTTCCCCCCCCCAAATAAAAAAGAAAAATAGCACTTTCAATAGAATATACTAGAAAAATCAGAAATGCTATAAACGTAAGATTTCTTTAAAAAGTGAGGGTTCCTGTGTTGATAAGAATACTTGTGGTAATAATAAACACCTTAAGAACTGGAAAGCAAAAACCTTAGTTGTAGGAGCTTGGTGTAAAAAAAAAAAAAAAGCTAGAAATGTGCTCGGCACATACCAAAGAAAACAAGCTCGATAAAACAGAGTAATTGTACATAAATTGCAAGATGCTTTATTCGGAAGATGGTGGGCAAAACAGTGTATTCCTGTATCAAACGTTAATACAATAACTCCTAAGTCTTCAATTTTGTACTGGTTACAAGACATTTTTTTGAAATAATATATTTTGCTATATAATCACTTAGAGATACGAATCATGTTGTTGCTATTAGGTGGAATCCAACTCATATTGACCCCATGTGACACAGCAGAACTGCCTCATAGAGTTGCCTAAACCGTATTCTTTATGGAAGCCAACTGCCAGGCCTTTCTCCCACAGAGCTGGTGTGTGGGTTCGAACCACCAACCTTTCAGCAGCTGAGCATTTAACCATTGTGCCAGTGCTCCTATAAGAATCAGAGATATAACTCTCAATCTTCCCTTTTTAAGTCTTAAATATTTTAATTGGTTATTAATTAAAAAAAAACTAGTTTTTAAAATGATTGTTGTCTAAACTGTTTAAATCAACTACTAACGTGTTACTCCCATTTTGTAGGTGAGAGAACTGTGACCCCAAGCTTAAGTCATTGAGCAAGCCCTGAACACAATTCTGATTGTACAATGCAGCCCATGTCCCCATGCCATGCTGCACCCTGCCCCCAGCATACTTCCCTTTTGTGCCTGGACACATGTATCCTAGTGTCCCTTCTTGCTGTCATGTTTTGGTTTTCCTTCTTTCTCAAACTCATAACCTTTTGTCCTCAGTTTTCTTGCTGTGCTCCTCTCCCCACCACTGCCCCCCGCCCCGTGTCTCTCAGTTCATCATAATATGGGGGCTTGTGTGTTGCTGTGATGCTGCGAGCTATGCCACCGATATTCAAATACCAGCAGGGTCACCCACGGAGGACAGGTTTCAGCTGAGCTTCCAGACTAAGACAGACTAGGAAGAAGGACCTGACAATCTACTTCTGAAAAGCATTAGCCAGTAAAAACCTTACGAATAGCAGTGGAACATTGTCTGATATAGTGCGGAAGATGAGCCCCCCAGGTTGGAAGGCACTCAAAAGATGACTGGGGAAGAGCTGCCTCCTCAAAGTAGAGTCGACCTTAATGACGTGGATGGAGTAAAGCTTTCAGGACCTTCATTTGCTGAGGTAGCACGACTCAAAATGAGAAGAAACAGCTGCAAACATCCATTAATAATCAGAACCTGGAATGTACGAAGTATGATTCTAGGAAAATTGGAAATCATCAAAAATGAAATGGAACGCATAAACATCGATATCCTAGGCATTAGTAAGCTGAAATGGACTGGTATTGGCCATTTTGAATCAGACAATCACGTAGTCTTCTATGCTGGGAATGACGACTCAAAGAGGAATGGTGTTGCATTCATCATCGGAAAGAACGTTTCAAGATGGATCCTTAAGTACAACGCTGTCAGTGATAGGATAATATCCACGCGACTACAAGGAAGACCAGTTAATACAACTATTATTCAAATTTACGCACCAACCACTAGGGCCAAAGATAAAGAAATGAAGATTTTTATCAGCTCCTGCAGTCTGAAATTGATCGAACATGCAATCAAGACACATTGATAACTACTGGCGATTGTAATGCAAAAGTTGGAAACAAAGAAGGATCAGTAGTTAGAAAATATGGCCTTGGCAATAGAAAAAATGCCAGAGATCGAATGATAGAATTTTGCAAGACCAACGACTTCTTCAATGCAAATACCTTCTTTCACCAATATAAATAGTGACTATACACATGGACCTCGTCAGATGGAACACACAGAAATCAAATTGACTACATCTGTGGAAAGAAGCGATGGAAAAGCTCAATATCATCAGTCAGAACAAGGCCAGGGGCCGACTGTGGAACAGACCATCAACTGCTCATATGCAAGTTCAAGCTGAAACTGAGGAAAATCAGAGCAAGTCCAAGAGAGCCAAAATATGACCTTGAGTATATCCCACCTGAATTTAGAGACCATCTCAAGAATAGATTTTATGCATTGAACACTAGCGAACAAAGACCAGATGAGTTGCGGAATGACATCAAGGACATCATCCATGAAGAAAGCAAGAGGTCACTGAAAAGATAGGAAAGAAAGAAAAGACCAAGGTGGATGTCAGAGGAGACTCTGAAACTTGCTCTTGAGTGTCGAGCAGCTAAAGCAAAAGGAAGAATTGATGAAGTAAAAGAACTGAACAGAAGATTTCAAAGGGCCTCTCGAGAAGACAAAGTATTATAATGACAGGTGCAAAGATCTGGAGATGGAAAACCAAAAGGGAAGAACATGCTCAGCGTTTCTCAAGCTGAAAGAACTGAAGAAAAAATTCAGGCCTCAAGTTCAAATAGTGAAGGATTCCATGGGGAAAATATTAAATGACGCAGGAAGCATCAAAAGAAGATGGAAGGAATACACAGAGTCATTATACCAAAAAGAATTAGTCGATAGTCAACCATTTCAAGAGGTGGCATATGATCAGGAACTGATGGTACTGAAGGAAGAAGTCCAAGCTGCTCTGAAGGCATTCGCAAAAAACAAGGCTCCCGGAATTGATGGAATATCAATTGAGATGTTTCAACAAACAGATGCATTGCTGGACATGCTCACTCGTCTACGTCAAGAAATATGGAAGACAGCTTCCTGGCCACCTGATTGGAAGAGATCCATATTTATGCTTATTCCCAAGAAAGGTGATCCAACCGAATGTGGAAATTCTCGAACAATATCATTAATGTCACACGGAAGCAAAATTCTGCTGAAGATCATTCAAAAACGGCTGCAGCAGTATATCGACAGGGAAGTGCCAGAAATTCAGGCTGGTTTCAGAAGAGGTCGTGGAACCAGGGATATCATTGCTGATGTCAGATGGATCCTGGCTGAAAGCAGAGAATACCAGAAGGATGTCAACCTCTGTTTTATTGACTATGCAAAGGCATTCGACTGTGTAGATCATAACAAATTATGGATAACACTGCAAAGAATCGGAATTCCAGAACACTTAATTGTGCTCATGAGGAGCCTTTACATAGGTCAAGAGGGAGTTGTTCAGACAGAACAAGGGGATACTGATTGGTTTAAAGTCAGGAAAGGTGTGCGTCAGGGTTGTACTCTTTCACCATACCTATTTAATCTATATGCTGAATAAATAATACGAGAAGCTGGACTATATGAAGAAGAACGGGGCATCGAGATTGGAGGAAGACTCATTAACAACCTGCATTATGCAGATGACACAACCTTGCTTGCTGAAAGTGAAGAGGACTTGAAGCATTTACTAATGAAGATCAAAGACCATAGCCTTCAGTATGGATTACACCTCAACATAAAGAAAACAAAAATCCTCACAACTGGACCAATGAGCAACATCATCATCGACGGAGAAAAGATTGAAGTTGTCAAGG
Source organism: Loxodonta africana (assembly GCF_030014295.1). NCBI lineage: Eukaryota > Metazoa > Chordata > Mammalia > Proboscidea > Elephantidae > Loxodonta > Loxodonta africana. The sequence goes on along the minus strand of NC_087345.1, from coordinate 112,130,173 downwards.
ATTTCATTTTACTGGGATCCACAATCAACAGCCACGGAAGCAGCCATCAAGAAATCAAAAGACGCATTGCATTGGGCAAATCTGCTGCAAAGGACCTCTTCAAAGTGTTGAAGAGCAAAGATGTCACCCTGAAGACTAAGGTGCGCCTGACCCAAGCCGTGGTATTTTCAATAGCATCATATGCATGTGAAAGCTGGACAATGAATAAGGAAGACCGAAGAAGAGTTGATGCCTTTCAATTGTGGTGTTAGCGAAGAATACTGAATATACCATGGACTACCAAAGAACAAACAAATCTATCTGTCTTAGAAGAAGTACAACCAGAATGCTCCTTAGAGGCAAGGATGGCGAGACTGTGTCTTACATACTTTGGACATGTTGTAAGGAGGGATCAGTTCCTGGAGGAGGACATCATGCTTGGCAGAGAACAGGGTTAGCAGAAAAGAGGAACACCCTCAACGAGGTGGATTGACACAGTGGCTGCAACAATGAGCTCAAGCATAACAACAATTGTAAGGATGGCGCAGGACTGGGCAGTGCTTCGTTCTGTTGTGCATAGGGTTGCTATGAGTTGGAACCGACTCCACAGCACCTAACAACAACCTCTCTCCACCTTCCCTCTTACCAACAACAATTTCATCTGATCCTTGGTTTCTGCAATCAATTTTGCAGGTCTTACTGTCAATTGTGTTTCCCCCAGCCTCGACCTCAATCTCTTCAACTTCTCATCCTGTATTCACTTAGATTTCCAAACCTATTTCTGGCGGTCCTACTGGCACCTCAAACTCAATATGTTCAGAGCAGGGGCTTCACTAGGGTTGGTGTCATCCAGTGTGGTAACTCATAATGTCACCACTGCCTGGGCCTGAGTGGGCAGGGCCAGCTGGCGAACCCCACCTAGCGGGTGGAGTGGCACAGCCCGTCCCTCCTGTGGCTCCCATGGCTCTTCCACTCTCCCACTGGCCAAGGCAGAGACCCTCCTCTCCACCCAATGGTAGGTGCTGTAGCCTGGCTTCCTGTACCCTATGACTGACAGGTGACAGAGGGGGGCAGGAGTGGTGACAAGTTACCACATTGGGTGACGGGTGACACTAATCCTAGTGATGTTACTGCCTTGGTGGCCCTTCCCCCAGTGCTGCTGCCTCCCCCTGCCCCCCCCCACCCCTGCCGCCCAGCACCACAGCCCTGCTGCCAGGATACTGGAGCCATTTGGGTGTCACCCACTCTGACAGTGTCAGGGGTAAGGTCCGCACACCCCCTCCCACCTCTCTAGTAATGCCACTGGTTCAAGACAGAATATTCCTTTTCTTTTAAACCTGTTTCCTTCTCAATTTCAATTTATTTTAAGGAGATCACAGTCAGTCTGGTCATTTAGGCTCCACACTAAGGAATCATCCATTACCCCCTCAACTTGACAATGATTTGTGAAACCGTACCTACTCTACTTTTTTCTACTGTAGCTTACAATAGTGCCTTCATACATTATATTCTAACAAAACTGAACTATGTGATAAATTCTCAACCACAGTTTTCTCTTTCTCTTTGCTTGCGTCATATTTTCTGCCTGAATTGAACTTTTTCCATCTTTCTTATGGATTCATCCTATCTTCTTTCTTCATTCTACAAATATTCATTAAGCACATACTGTGTTTTAGGCACTCTCCTAAGTAAATAAAATAGAATCTCCCCTCAAAGAGTTTACAACAAAATAAGTTCAATGATAGAGATGTACACTAGGCACTATGGAAGCAGGTAAGAGGAAGCAATTGACTCCAAGGGGGCTTTCCTTTACATATCTGTGTGTCAACTTGGCTGGGCCATGATTCTCAGTGTATTGGCAGTCGTATAATGTTGTGATCACTTCCCAGTTGAGATCTGATATGTGATCACCCCCATGATGGGATCTGCTGTGAGTAGCCAGTCAGTTGAAAGCGAGTTTCCTTGGGCATGTGGCCTGCATCAAATACGAGCAGGCACTGTGGCAAGGCTCCAGAGCTTTTGCTCAGTCTCGATCCTGCAGCTGGCTCCTGTTCATCTGACTTCTGATTCTTGGGAGTTTCTTGTCTTTATAGCGACTTTTATTTTTTGGTTCTTTAATTCTTAGAACATGCATTTATTATTGTCTTGCATTTTATTCCTTTGGGATTCATTCATATAAGGGTATGGTAAGTAAAGGTGATGCCTAGTCTTAGAAGAAATAGTGAGGTGGAAGAGCTTATTCTACCAATGAATACAACTCTACAATCCCTTATAAAACCTAAGTGGGATACCTAGAGGAGACGTCAGAAATGAAAATAGTCTTTAAAAAAAAGAGAGAGAGAGAGAAAGCGAAGGACCTTTTGAGTTGGACTAATTTCATGTGGCCAAAATTTGATCCTTCCAGAAGGAGGGGAAAAATAGAACAAAACATTTCTTTGGAAAATTTATTTTACTATAGCAGAAGGATACACTATGAAAGAACTTCTGGCCTATAAACGATGAGGTTAAAGTATTAAGCTGAGGAGAAAAATGTGAGGTCATACCCTTAAAGGGTAGTTCAGTTTTTGTATTAACCATGGTTCTCTCCTCTACAAATTAATGTAGTGCTTCTCCTTCTAATCCTGTGAGATGCAGTTGTCCCTTCTGTAGTGAGTAAAGCTGACAAACATGAAATTGCACAAGTTAGTGTCATTGTCTGGAAGAGAACCTGTTGTGAGTAGAGGCCTCGATCCTTGTGAACCAGCCACCTTTTTACTTTCTGTAAAAGAGAATTTACTCGCATGTTTTAATCACACTACTCCAAGAACCCAACTAAGAAATAAATAATGGTTTATATGTTTTTTATAAAAAGGAGAAATGATAGAAAATGGTTTTATATTCTTTATTTTTTTAAAAAAGTGATGCACTTTAAATTGCTAGAAGAAGAAAGCTGTTCATAACAGACCATAGAGTACAACTTGTGCTCTTTAAAACAAATTTCATATTTGCCATGATTTCTAAATTCTCTTTAAGCATATAAAAATAAAATCAAGGTGCTTATCAGATTCATAAGCATCAAAATTAAATAAGCAACACTCTTCTTGTATCCTATTCCAGCCTAGTTAGAACCATATATTTTCTAACTACATAATACTCATGGGGCAGTTGGTTCAGTGGTAGAATTCTCATCTTCTATGCAGGAGATCAGGGTTCAATTCCCAGCCAATACAACTCATGCACAACTACCACCTGTCTCTCATTGGCGGCTTGCATGTTGCTATGACGCTGAACAGGTTTCAGCAGAACTTCCAGATTAAAATGGGCCAGGAAGAAAGACCCAGCAATGTACTGAAAAATCAGCCAATGAAAACCCTATGGATCACAATGGTCCATTGCACATGGGGTCACCATGAGTCAGGAGGCCAACTTGATGACAGCTAACAGCAACAGCAACAATGTAATATTCAGATGTAATAGTTAGAATGTCATAGAAAGGGAGCTCCCTATATCTTAACTCTTAACTCTGGAGCCACACTGCCTGGCTTCAAATCCCCTCGAAGCCACATACTTCCTGGGAGATCTTGAGCAAGTTACTTTACTGCTCTGCGTTTCAGTTAATCAATTTGAAAATGAAATAGTTATAGTACCTACCCTCATAGGGTTTCTGTGATGGTTAAATTGGTAACAACACAGAAAGTATTTTTAGAAGAGTGCCTACATAGTGTTAGTTGATGCTATTATTGCTAGTATTAAAATTTCCAAACTCATGAAACAGTTTATCACTTACAACATGCTTTTGTACACACTTTCTTAGTTTTTATCAAACATAAAAAAATTTCTAATATACTACTAAGAAAACAGCAAAGATAGTAAGTGATAAACTGACTGCAAATCCTAATTGTAGCTGCTGCTAATCATTTCTTGAAATAACACCCTGTGAGCTAATGTGACAAAGCCACCCCAAACCATGTATACCCTTCACCATATAAAACGGATCTTATGAACTTCAACTAAAGTGGAAAAATCCACTTTGTTTCAAACACTATAGTTTTTAATAGCAAAGATAAACTCTGGGGCTAAAAATTAATGATGAACTAGGTACAGAGGGAACAGGATTTTGTTCTGTTGGACTTAGTAGTTCTCATTTAAGAATGGGAAAACTTTAGATATTGCTACATCATAAACTCACCAGGCCTCACTTCTGTCAGCAAACATGGAGTCTGTCTTGAAGAATGAGAGCTAAGTGCTGTGTCCCAGCCCGCTTTGGGCATTCTCAGTAGTCTGCACTATCTGGGATGGGGAACAGTGGTGACAGCTCAGATGGGAGTCACTTCCACAAATACCCTAAACTCAAAAAAAGTAACTGCAAAGCCATTTTCAGAAATGCTAATGCCAGGTTGTAAGTAATTACCTTAGAGCTATAATTGCCATGGGAGAAATTTGGGAAGAAGTAAAAGCACATGAAGCAATTTTGGAAAGAATTCCACCACAGTTGAGAAGTTGGACTTCTATACTGGTTCTTCAAACCCGAAATGAATTCCTGACAGGACTTCCCATGGAAGATGCCTTTGTTGGGTTAGGCCAAGTAGTTAGGAATGTCGTTTACAGTCTTTTCAGTATCAGAGTCAATTCCAGGCCACCAGACACAGTTGTTAGCCAATGTCTTCATGTGAACACTTCCCAGATGTGTTAAATGTACTGTAGCCAAGATAACTAACAACCACCTTCTGAAATTACAACAAAATATCTCCATAAAAAGACATCTTTTGTGGCCAGAGAAGTCATGCCAATAGTTTGTAAATGTTTGAGAACATCTCCCCACCCCCAGCCGCTTCCTATTACACTAAATCCAATCTACCAAAAATTAAGAAACTCAGGAATTGCTGTCTATAATGGATGGGAAGCAGAGTAAAAATGTATCCCTCCTAAACACACACACACACAAAAAAAAAAAAAAACAGGAAGGACTAAAGATTTTCTTTGATTTTTGAGAAAGCGCAATACTGTTTGCCTTGAATAGGTGTTAATGGCAGCAGGAAGGAATAAACCCAGGATGCAATATTTGAGGTACTGATTCCACAGGTTTACCCCTCCCCTTGGATAAATGATACACAAAAGTAATACTTTTCCATTGTGGACAACATAATCTAGACATCATCAACATATGACACTATAACCAGAGTCCTAGAAAACTAAATCCTCAACTGGAAATTCGAAAGGTAATGAGAGTTGCAAAGGAAAAATGCTTAATTTAGGTTTTTCCCTCAAAGACTAATGATTAGCTATTAATCAGCAAGGACAAGATCTTCAAGGATGTATGATTGTATATACCTGTGGTCTCCATATAGTCTCATTTTAATGTTAAACTTTAGTATTAACACAGTTGATGTTTTACTAACTTTTTGGTTTAAAGGCAACATGTTTGGTTAGGTATTTTTCCTCATTTGAATTCCCAGGGGTAAAAAGGTACACTTATAATTTCAAATAAATTATTGCAACAACTTTATCTTAATGGAATTATTATATTAGGTTCACCATTAAAATTGACTGCATCTTCAGAGAACTCTTGGGAAAATGTGGCCAATTTCCTCTAATCTAGCTGTCTAATGGTTTGAATGGCTTGATCTCTGAGTCATGGGAGTGTAAGCCAATTCCTTTTCACAGTGCTTTTGCCAACTTTCTTTGGACAGGAAGTACAAACTTCAATAGGAGTAGTTGTTATATACATTTACAACATGCTCTTCATCGACACAATATCATAATCATTATAATCTTAAAAAACACATAGAAATCTCAACAATTCTAGTAAACGGCTTAGAAGAAAAGACTGGACAATTTTAAAACCAATTATTCATCTATCACAGTAATAATCAACTTCCTGCTTTCTTCCTTCTCCTTTTTATTCATTATGAAGATACTTAAAAAATTTCTACCATGTGTCATAGGAGCCCTGGTGGTACAATGGTTAAGTGCCTGGCTACTAACTGAAAGGCTGGCTGTTGGAACCTATCCAGCAGCTCCACAGGAGAAAAACCTTGTTATTTGCTTCCATAAAGATTAAAACCAAGGTAACTCTATGGGACAGTTCTGCTCTGTCACATAAGGGAGCTATAAGTTGGAATTGACTTGATGGCACCCTACAACAACAACCACCATGTGTCAGAAATGAGGAAAGGGAGTACAAAAAGCAATTCTACAGCATATACTAAAAGAAATTTCACATATGTAGAGCTGAGACAGATGGCACTTTTTCCAATATAAAGATCTTCACCAGACTATTGATCTCATCTGTGAAATTTAAATGTTTAAACAGTAAATGATGATATTTAAACATTTGGTGATGATGCTGGAGATAAGAGTGACTTCAGGAATCGCTCCAAGTTTATCAAATATCTTTGCCTCAAGACAAACAGGGCTGCTAAGAGGGCTTCGTTATGGAATAGGTTTGTGCCCCTTAAATGGTAAAGAGTAAAGAAAACTGTATTTATTTTCTTGGGGTGTGTAATTAAAGCCTCTCAGTGTTTGAATTACAGGAAGCATGCTGACTGACATCAAACTCAACAGACTCTTACACCTCAACCATTTTAAACACAGGGTCTGCTTAAAATCAGGGCAGAGAACTTATGTAACCTCTCACCAATAGTACTTGAGAACGGATTTACGCTTGTGCTTGTTTAGCTTTCTGATTAAGCAATCTTCATCTGATCTCTAAACCATAAAGAGTTGAGAAGAGAGTAAATAAGAAAAGATGAGCAGACCCTGTATTTAATACCGACTTTTAATACCATTTTCTTATTGAAAATGGACTCATACATAAATCACTGTGTCATAATATTACACTCAAATGGCAATGGCACAAAATCACTGAAGTTAAGCTCCTAATCCTCTGGTACAGAGTATAGAAACCTACTAGGGTACTATTAGTTACTGAAAAAATGAAACCAATGCTGTCAATGCAAGCATGCACACTTACATCAAAGGCTGGGAAAAAAGTGGTAATTTCAAAGTTTGAGCAAAGACTGTCACTGAGGGATGGTGCAATGAGGTATGTAGCTCAGTAATGGATTTATACTTACAGTAGATCCTAGGGAACATAATAGGTAGAAGCCAGAGTGGGGAGGAGATGGGAATAAGTGTAAGAATTGACTTTGATCTGGAAAATAATATGAAGCACAATAGGAGAGAGGCTTTCCTTCTGGACAATGGGAAAAATCACATTTAGCCTGATATTTTAAAGTTCTATCTGTAGATACTATGATTCACGTTAGATTCCACAATCATTTAGTAAAGACTGATACATTGGTACAACTTTGCAAGGTGGTATTGTGAAGAGAGGTCAAGTTGATTCTGACTCATAGCGACCCCATGTGTTAAAAGACCAGCACTATTCAGCCCTGTATTCACCTTCCTGTTTCTATGGAGGCTCTTGTGTTCTCACTAGCAGTTCAATCCATAAGCCACAAGCTGTGATCGACAACTAAGAGAATGCTGGCCCACAGGGCAGAGAGAGGAGCCACATGACTCAGAAGAGTTGTCAATGGGGCAGGTAGTAGAAGATCTTTTTCTTCCTCCCCCCTCCCTGCCCTTCCTCTTCTCCCTCTTTGTCCCTCTGTCATGTCCTTCCCTGCCATACACACAGAAACCTCGTCCTTTTTCCCCGTAATAAAGAGATTTTTCTTAAGAGGGAGGAAAAAACTAGCACTTATTTATCAATCAATGGAAATAGTTGGACAAAAAGAAGTATGAAGCCAAATTTCACTACACTACCTGAAATATAGGCTCAGAAACTCCTCATATAGGAAAGAAAGATTTATGAAATCTTTAGACTAAAGAGGAACTCTGCAGAGGGAGGTCTTGAGAATAAAATGAGATAATAGCTACACACAGTTTAGCACATAATGGACTGATTTTATGAAAGCTCCTTGCCTTGGAAGGCTTTTTAATTTAGCAAAAATTATAATGTTTTGGAGACAAGTACAGCTGGTTCAGATCTCAGTTTTGCCACTTTTTTGGCTTTGTGTCTCAAGAATTTTACTTAACTGCCCTAAGACTCAGTTTCCCCATCTGTGGATAACACCCACATCACAGGGCTATTTTAAGGATTAGAAATTATGTATGTAAAGCTTTATGTTCCTAGCTCATAAAGGTTAAACATAATTTTGATAATTATAATTTTGATAATTTCTTGCATCACTTTATCCATAAGACCATATTTTTTGCCTCCATTAATGGAAGCAACTATCAGATTTCATAAGCTTTGCATTGTGTTCATACCTGAACCATATTTTAAAAAAATTTTACAGTGAAAAACTATGAGACAATGATTTAGAACTAGCAGAAACTAGGAATTCCTTAAAATTCATCACTATTCCAAAGCATCAACACAATTATTACTAAAAGAAAAGGAAGCCTTAGTTCAAACAAACCTAAAGATACTTGAGCAAATTAAAAGGACAATGTGCCAAATGCCTACTTTAGAAAGGCCTTTACCAGAAGTCTTTGACTAGGCTTCTTACAGTCTTATGAACACTGTTTTGAAAATCATTTTGATTTCCTGTGGCATACGCCACAGCAGAGGCATCACTATTCTCTATATCTAGAGCTGTAACTAGAATCCAAGGCACTAACAAAGTAAAACTTATTTTTAATAACATGCAAAACACATTTGCTGTTACGGAAGCATAGCTTTCTGGTAGTACTGTGGTGCTAGGCATTTGCAGTATAAACACTGATTTTCACAGGTTTGTGAATCAGCCACTGAAGTTAGCTTCTGAAAGGAACACAAACACATTCCCAGACTGCAAAGAAAGCTTAAAACCCTCAATAAATTTGATTTGAGGTAAGCTAAAAAAAAAAAAAAAAAAAAACTAGTTATGTTGAATTAGCAACTTGCAGAGGAAAAGAAATAATCATTTCAGTGAAATACAGGTTGCTGGTCTATTCCCAAACTGGGAAAAAAAAAAGGACCAATAAATCACTCTCTTTCTCACACACACACACACACACATAATTTTCCCTGATTACAGATACATACACACACACGCGTGTGTGTATGTATATGTATATGTGTGTGTATATACACACACACGTATGTATGTTGTTAGGTGCTATGGAGTTGGTTCTGACTCATAGCGACTCTGTGTACAACAGAATGAAACGCTGTCCGGTCCGCGCCGTTCTCAAAATCTTTGTTATGCTTGAGCCCACTGTTGCAGCCACTGTGTCAATCTATCTCATTGAGGGTCTTCCTTTTTTTCACTGACTCTCTACTCTACCAAGCTTGATGTCCTTGTCCAGGACTAGTTCCTCCTGATAACGTTCAAAGTATCCTCGCTTCTAAGGAGCATTCTGACTAAGACAGGTTTGTTCGCTCTTCTGGCAGTTCATCGTATATTCAATATTTTTCTCCAGCACCATAATTCAAAGGCATCAGTGCTTCTTCGGCCTTTCTTATTCAATGTCCAGCTTTCACATGCATATGAAGCAACTGAAAAAAGCATGGCTTGGGTCAGGAGCACCTTAGTCATTAAAGTGACATCTTTGCTTTTTAACACTTTACAGAGGTCTTTTGTAGCAGGTTTGCCCAATGCAATGTGTCATTTGATTTCTTGATTGCTGTTTCCATTGGTGTTGATACTTATGAATAGAAAAATTTTATATATATGTATATATACACACATACATGAAATTTTTATACTCATAAATTTTAATATTTATTTATGAGTATAAGTAAAAGGCATTGATCAAGTTTGAGCTATTAAAATTCTTGCTCTCTCCACTGGATACTGGTACAAATAGAACACTGGGTTACCTCCAAACAGTCAAGTGAACGAGCACATCTCCTTTTCTACAGAAGCTATTATATTTCATTGATTCTAACATGCACGGTTTTGTTTACATTTTAACATTTCTGATATCCACGTCACTTTAAAATCAATGGTGTGTCATAGTTTAACTAGCAGCATTTTTCTTTCTAGTGATAAATGAAATTATGGTACGCCTTAGAATTGATGAAATATAGTATATTGAGTAAAAAAGTAAGTACGTCTTTTAATCTGGCATTGTAACACAGACTAATTAAGGTTCACAGTATATGGCATCACTACTGTCACTATTTTTCAGGTATAAAGCAAGATGAAATTATATGAGAAATCTGGCAATTTAACCTTATGATCAAACTTTTTATTTTCAGTGTTTTCCCTTTTTCACCATTGCATGTTCTTTTTGGCGCCCCAATTCATCACCATCTTAAGTTTTCATGTTATATGCCCTGAGTTATTCTGCATTAAAATTTGTAAGGAAAATAACAATATTAATAGAATGAGAGGTGTATTTATATTGTAAATTGAGAGTAATAGAAAAGTCAATAAAAGAGATATATTTAACTTATGAAGCACGAATAACATCAAAATTTTCTCCTTTAAAAAATCACCCATTGATACAACTTCACACTCACTAAAACCAGTTTCCATCAGGTCAATTCCAACTCATGGTGACCCCATGTGTGTTAGAGTATAACTGTGCTCCACAGGGTTTTCAGTTACTGATTTTAGGAAGTAGATTGACAAATCTTTATACTGAGATATCTCTGCACAGACTTGAACTGCCAACCTTTCAGTTAGTAGTCAAATGTGTTAACCGCTTGCACCAGCCAGGAACTCCTCACACCCACTAAACAAAACAAAAAAACCCACTGCTGTCAAGTTGATCCCAACTCATAGCAACCCTAGGGGACAGAGTAGAAGTGCCCCACAGAGTTTCCAAGGAGCAGCTGGTGGATTCGAACTGCTGACCTTTTGGTTAGCAGGCAAATGCTTAACCACTGTGCAACCAGGACTCCTGAACCAGGACTCCTAGGATGGCTAAAATAAAAAAGATAGACAATAACAAGGACTGGCAAGGATGTGGAGAAATCGGAACCCTTATACATTGCTAATGGGAATGTAAAATAGTGCAGCCATTTTGGAAAACAGTTTGGTAGTTCCTCAAAATGTTAAACAAAGCTACCATTTAAAAAAAAAAAAAAAGCCAAACCCGTTGCCATTGAGTTGATTCCAACTCATAGCAACCCTACAGGACAGAGTAGAGCTGCCCCGCAGGGTTTCCAAGGAGCACCTGGTGGATTCAAACTGCTGACCTTTTGGTTACCACCTGTAGCTCTTAACCACTACACCACCAGGGTTTCCAAAGTTACCATATGACCCAGCAATTTCACTCCTAGGAATATACACGAGAGAAAAAAAACATGTCCACAGAAAAATTTGTACACATTATTCACAGTAGCCAAAAAGTAGAAACAACCCAAATGTCAATCAACTGATAAATGGATAAACAAAATGTGGTATATCCATAAATTGGAATATTATTTAATATTAAAAAAAAAAAAAAACTATTAGCAATAAAAAAGAAATGAAGTACTGATACATGCTACATTTATGAATACTGAAAATATTATGTCAAGTGAAAGAAGACAGTAACAAAAAAACCACATAATGTATGAATATAATGTATGATTCTACTTACATGAAATATCCAGAATAGACAAATCCATAGAGACAAAAAGTAGATTAGTGGTTGCCTGAGGTTGGGGGTTGGGCTATGGGGAGTAACTGCTAATGTGTATAGAGTTTATTTTTGAGGTGATGAAATGTTCTAAAGTTAGACAGTAGTGTTGGTTACAAATCTGTGAATATACTAAAACTCACTGAACTGCACACTTTAAAAGGGTCAATTTTATAAGTGAATTATCTCTCAATAAGACTGTTAAAATAAATTTCTAAGATTATTTTTTTAAAAAAAATCACAGCCTAAATGATTTTAAAGTACATTATCTAAAAGAAAAAAATGTCTGTTCTGTCTGAGTTTTTGCTAAGCCCCTAAGTCATTACTGCTATTTGCCACAAAGTTCTTGCATTCAAATACATCTGTGCAGCAGATGTGTTATAATGGCACGTTTTGAATGTTACATCTGTTAGTAAAATGTAGCGAGGCTCAAACTGCTAATTAAACATGAAATTGTATGTGTCAATTCAGAACCAATTTCTTGTTAAAACTGTCTAATGTTTAAGGCACAATAAATTGAGCTAGTATCTGGGACTGTTTATGTCTTGACCTGTGTGGGAAGGCGGGCCAGTGCACCGAATATAGGCTAGACGGTTTCCATGGATACCTCACACTACTTGAGGTGTAGAAACTAAAAATTATAAACAACTTCATGGAAATTATGCCTCACAAAATATATTAGTGAGAAATAAAAAAACACTAATCTTCCTGAAGAAAGATGCCAGAATTCATTTTTTTTCATAGGTGAATAAGATTTTGTTTTCCTTTTCTTTTTTTTGGTGGGGGAGGGCAAAATTTTAAAAGAACAGTTTTTAAGTTCCTTTAGAATTCATATTAGAGGTAGAGATAAACTGAAAATGTCTGTCTTATCATTGGGTTTACAGCAAACCTCAAGCCTTTTTAAAATACTTAGCTCTTAGAGCAATTGACTAGATTCAATTGTTCCAGGTGAGTTTAATTAACATGGCCACACATTGCCTTCCACAATGATGGTTTGAGGATTAATGAGCCTCTGAAAGTGAGTACTTAGAAATTCCTCAATGAAATACGTACTCCAAGAACAATGTGATACTTACGAACAATACGATGTAAGATTTTGCCATTATTTGGTGTTATTTTACCAGCTATGAAAGAAGTATGAGTTAAATCCTTTAATGTAAGCAGTTCTTGTATAAAAAGCTCTTAATTAACTGTAATTTTTAAGAAGAGAGAGTGGAAAAAGAAAGTAGATGGGAAATAAAGAAAAGAGAAATGAATTGATAGATGGTATTAAAATTTTTTTTTTTTATTGGCTGGGATTTGTATTAATTAACTTTGACATATAAAAAGCAAAGTGATTATTGCTATTTCTCCTAACAAAGTCCATAAAATGATTTATAGGAATATTTATTACAGTTATGATGTTTGTTTCTAGGCTTGAAAGAAATCCATACCAAAAGATATTCTGCTGCACTGGATCAATCAAGCTCTAGCCTGGCTAGAAGCGATGATAATTATTGGAAAGTAAATTGTTATGTTTTTGTCTGACTGCCTGTTGCCTTGGCAGGTGCTATTTCCAACTCCGTCTGGAAATAATAGTACATCAAGCCATCTTGGGTGACTTATATAACCAGCTACTATCATTTGAAAGCTGTCAGCTCCAGTAACTTGCTGCTATTGTACATGGAACACTACTGGAACACTGACTTCAGTTCATTTATTTTCTGCCTGCTACTGAGAAGAGTATGTTAAAAGAGAAACCAATTTTAAAGTTTCACTTTTAATTTTAATTCAAGTCACCTTAAATTTGGTTATTAACAGTGACCAAAAGGAGAGTAAGAGATAACAAACAGCTGACCTTGCATTCTTTATTTTCATTTGCCAATTAAAACTATAATTAATTCCTTAGGCAAAGCATTATTTTCTTCCTCCTGAAAATTTACAACAACAGAGGAAGAAATTAGGCTTCAAAGAGAACAAAATCTGTGTGTTTTCTCATCATCTGAAAGTAGCATACATGATACAGGAACTCTCTGTACTTCTGCACAATTTTTCTATAAATCTGAAACTGCTCAAAAAAATAGCCTATATTTAAAAAAAAAAAAGGAGCATACACAGAAGATGGTGAAAAATTACTCTCCTAAACTCTGAAGAGTTATACAATTATAAAAAGGAATTTCTACCTCAGTGCTCACTAACATATTTTGCACTATCAAAAGCAACAAGATACCTAAGAGGGCAGTACAAAGCAGGGTCTATGACATCTCACTTGGAATGAGCCAGTTTGGTCCACGACTACCAAAAGAACAGAGGGAGGGGGAGAGAGAAAGAACATATATGTTAAAACAGGGAGCTCTAGGAATAACGGAATCTTCATATCATTAATGAAGAGTTTCCTGTATAAAACAATTTTTGAAAACTTAAATAAAACGAACGATTTTTTAGGAAAAGTAATTTACCAAAATTGAACCCAAATGAGACAGCAAATCTAAAAGGACCATTCCCATAGCTGGAGTAGAGGAAGCTGTCAAAGAAAGAACTGCCCACTCAAAAAGCACCAGTTCCAGCTAGTTTCAGAGAGAAATTCTACCAACCTTTAAGATCACTCCAATGCTATTTAACTGTTTCTGAGCAGAGCACAAAAAACCTCCAAATAATTCTTATGAAACAAGTAAAACATTTATATAAAAACCTGATATGCAACCAATGTCACAAAACAGTTTGTCTATAAATTTTTGAATGAGAAATGAATTTATGCTGTAAACTTTCACCTAAAACACAATAAAATTAAAAAATAATTAAACAACAGGGCACTAAACAACAACAAAAAAAACCTGACAAATATTAACAACAAATGCCTACAATGTTATTTATAAATTTCATTGTATCTGAACATGTGATAGCAAATTTCACAAACGAATCGACTTTGTTCCAGGAGTGCAAACACAGCTCAATATTACATATATTAGGAAATCTATTAATAAAACAAGAAGTTTAAGGAAATACATCACATGTATTAAGTATAAAAAATGTGGTCATTCTCTATAGGTGCTGAAAAGTCATTTGACAAAGTTCAACATCACTTTCTATTAAAAAATACAAACTCAATAAAGAGATGCTTCCTTAACAAAATAAAATATCTTAACCCAAAAGTCAACACCATGCTTAATGGAAATATTAGAGGCATTCCCAATAAATCCGGGAAGAGACAAAGATGTTTACTATCACCGTTAATATTTAACATTGTGCTGGAAGTACAAGCTGAAACAATTAGCTCTTAGAAATAATTTAGAGATAAAAAAATGTGGAAACTAACAGTAATTGCAGACGGTTTGATTTTATCCTGTGAACACCCAAGAGATCAAAATGCAAGACAAAAAACCTGAAAACTTTAAAATAATTCATTAAGGCAATTACGTTTTCAAAAATGAGGAAGCTCTCTAAGTCCTGATATGCTAAGATCAACAAGTTTTTTTTTAGGTTAAAAAAAAAAAAGCTAGGTACAAAACAGTGGTATGATAAGTGATATGATAACAGAGATAGCAACATATATTTGGATTTGCTCGTGCATGCATAAAGAAACACTGGAAGGATACAGAAAAAACAAATAACAGTCATTATCTAGGTATGCGGAGGGGTGGGGCTAGGGTAAAAAAAAAAAGGGGATAAAGGTGAGAAAGAAACTGTTCTATTTCTGTACCATGTGATGTATTGCCAATTCAAAAAATTAAATTTAAAATAATTTTTAGTGAAAGACTTTTCTTTGCTTCTCAAAGAAACCCAAGCATGCCAGTTACTAAGCTATTGTCTTTTGGCACCAACCCTCCCCTTGGGATGCTGGGTCTGAAATTTTTACAAATCTTCTTTCTGCTTTGCTGGCATAGAGTCCCTGAATGGCGCTCAACAACTAGCCAAAAGGTTGGCAGCTAAAACCCATCTAGCAGCACCTCAGAAGATAGGCCTGGCAATCTGCTTCTGAAAGGCCATAGCCTTGAAAACCCTATGGAGCAGTTTTACTCTGCACACAAGGGGTTATCATGAAGTCCAAATTGACTGGACAGCAACTAACAAGGCTTGCCAGCTGGATCCACACTAGGCTCTGACAACTGGGGGCGCAAGAGGGAGACTGCAAGGCTGGAGGAAGAAAAAGCAACTTGTTCCTTCTTGTCAGCTTCCTATGAGCTTCCTGTGGACTTCCTGTTTTTGCTTCTTGTTCCTGTGAGTGTCATCCTGGCAGTGGTGGCTCCTGTTCATAGAAACAACTAATCCAGTTTGCAGTTTTTCCAACATGACTTTCCTTCAGTGACACCTATACCAGCCTTTGTCTCCTTCTTGGAGGTCTGGGTCCCAGTTCCATGAGACCCTTCCTCTAAGTTATTAAGTTTTAATAATTTCAACCTCTTTGTTCCTATCCTAGGAGTGGTAGCTGCTTCCTGAAGTTGCTTAGCATTCTCTTTTAGCCTTTTCATTTCTTCAATTTCTAGTAATTAATTTGTGTCACATTCTTCCTTAAAGCAATTTGTGTTTTCCTTTCTCCTGATTCAACCTTGATTGATAAACCAAAGAAATTTTTCTTTTTATTGTTTAAACACATACTATTTATAAATTTAATCAATTAGATGTTTGTGGGGATGAGGATCTTCTATAGGCTGATATAACTTGGAAAAATTATACAAGAAATTAGAAAAAATCAGTTTATATAAGGACTATGTTTCTTTTAGAGAATCTGGATAAATTATTTTCCAGAATAAACATCATCATATTAATGTATCAATATGAATCACACTGAACACCCAGATTTTGTCCTTGAGTAGCTTCCTTTTTGTGGCATCAATTCGCAAAAAAAAAAAAAAAAAAAAACTGTCTCACTAACGTGTGTAATGCTAGCTTCATTTATTACCTGAAGACATTTTTGTGAAGGTGTACATTTTCAATAGTTATACAAAACTGACGTTAATATTCAGGTCGCTTTCAAAGAACACTTCACTCCTTCATGACTGAGATTCATAAAACCTCTTATTATTTGTTGTAAATGCAACACATGAGGAAATTTCTCATATTTCTATTTATTATATAATAAAAATAAAATTTAAATAAAAAACATTGCACTATGACAGCTGAACCATTAAGATTATGTTTCTAGAAAGTACACGTTCTGCAAAGTTGCATGCGCCCTGTCAATAACTTAAAACTGTCAGAATTTTTCAGGTTGATAACATGCATTCAGAGGCCCCTCGGGAATTCTCCCAAAGCCCAAACCAGGACGCTTTGGTCATGAAGAACCTAGGTTCACAGGCTGAATTTGGCCGTCACAAACATTTCCCTTTAAAATAAAGATCTGTGGTACAAAACACTATGATCTTTGCAAGCAGTGTTGAGGGTGGGATGAAGAAAGGAAGATGCTCAGGAATCCTGGCAACGATGGATCACTCATCAACTTTTAAAGATGTAAACAGGAAACAGAAAAAAAAAAAAAGACTCAATTACAGTAGGGTAGAGGATGAGCTAGTCTTTTTTCATTATTTTGTAAAGATGCAGCAGCAAGTTACATTCACTGATGATAAAGAGCAATGTTTCCATCACCAACTCATTAAACTGGTTATGAATTCACTCATTAACCAAGTTATACTAGCTAGCATCAATTTAAGACCTGGAGGCTAGCCTTTTTAAAAGCAGATGCCATTTATTGAATTACTTTTTCCACTATAGTTTTTGAACTATTATAATATACTACCGCATTAGCCACAGAATATTTTATGTCTATTCAAGCAAGGTATATTTTCTATTAAAGTTTTTCCCAGAAAAAAACAAGAATGAACTATATTTTTACAGTTTGGTTTGAGTATACAGGATGAACAGGAAATGTATATATATGGTATAAACAGAAGTACAGCATAAACAGAGATGTGCTAATGCTATCTCTATAGCTTCTAGCTCAGAATATTAGATATGAAGTAGCTACCAATCCTGATCTTGCATCAGGATCACCTGGAAAGCTGTTTAAACTTATAGATGTCCAGACCCTCACTACAGGTATAGTAAATGAGAATTTCTCTGAAATACTCCTCAGCCTGGAACCAGTCTGTGGAACAGCATTTGTGGGCAATTGGTATTGTTGGTGTTAGTTGCTCCTGAGTCAGCTCCAACTCATAGCAACCTTTTGTATAACAGAACCAAAAGCTGCCTGGTCCTACGTATCTCCATGATATTTGATATATTTGAGCCCATTTTTCAGACTATAGTATCAATCCATCTCACTGAGGATTTTCCTCATTTTTGCTTTACCAAACATTATGCTTTTTTCCAGGGATTGATTTTTCCTGATGATGTATCCAAAGTAAGTAAGACGAAGTCTCGTCATCCTCACTTCTAAGAAGCATTCCAGTTGTATTTCTTCTAAAACTGATCTGTTTGTTTCCTCTGGCAGTTCATGGTATATTCAATATTGCATTATACCATTAGTATAACCTGCTGCTGTCAAGTCATTTACAACTCATAGCGATTCTGTAGTACAGAGTAGAACTGCCCATAATGTTTCCAAGGTTGTAAATCTTTATGGAAACAGACTGCCACATTTTTCTCCCCCTGAGTGGCTGGTGGGTTCAAACAGCTGACCTTTCAGTTAGCAGCTGAGCAATTAACCATTGTGCTACCAAGGCTCCTGTGCCATTAGTATAGTGGGATGAAAATACTTAAGATCTGTTTGAAACCCCTATCCAGTCATCTCCTAGCAGTGTCACCCGGGAAACTCATTAAACCTCTCTGTGCATCAGTTTTCCTTTGGTTTAATGAAATAATAGTACTGCAGATAGTTATAAAAATTAAATGAATGGGAAAATATATGTGCATGTTAAATATCAAACATAATTTACTGTATTAAAATGAAAAATTGATAAAAATCTGGATTTTAATATGAACCTGTTAGAAAACAACCCACTTATGAGTATCCACTTACATTAAAGTAAGGACATAAGGTTATATTAAATTAATCCTTGCCCTAAGAAGGTTTTCAAAGGGTTTCAAAGGATACGGGGACAATAAAAACAGAGGAGAAACTACAATGACACTGGTTTTGCCATAGATTGAGATCACTTTTGCTAAAATCACAAAAGAACTGTACACCTAATCCCTGTTTATATGACAAAATGGAAGCACTCTGGACAACTTTTCCCTGCCTCTCGTTTCAACTCAGTGTCCAAACAATTCTAATGAATATCCACTTGTCACCAGGGCTTTTGGTTGAAACTTTAAATCCTATTTAGAGGAAAATGGAGTAAAGGGAGCTGAGAAAGTCACACCCACACCACTAATTCTGGTTGTTTTCCTGGGGCTCTTTAAGACCTTAGTTCAATAATAATCCTCAACTTGTTTCTAAGGCCTCAATTTTCTCAACATTTGCCATCACCCTCCCTTCCTAAATGCAAATCTCCTTTTGTGAAAAGGTACCAGGAACTCTCAGCCAAACATTAAAGAGTTAATATCTGATGGTTCCCAATTGCTTAAATGTGATCAGCTCTAATCTCATAAAGACAGTAAATATGCTTAACATTAAAAGGCCATCAGAACTCACAATTTCAAGTTCTCTCTAACCTTCTTCCCCCTCCAAATTATCACTATAGCCATTTCTCTATTCTCATTCATAGATCATGGCATCAAAAATATATATATACACTGCCAACCTTTAAGCAGATTCCAAAAAACAATGGCAAAACCTATAAAGACTAAGGTTCTACTGCTAAGTGTCTGTAAGAAAGTATTTTTTTCTCTAGTTATAAGGGTTGTCCCCCCAACCCCCCATTATTTATCCAGGTTATATAATGCTTAAATTCTGCCTTTCAGTGGCACTATGATGTATATATAGTGCAAATATCCTTGCTGGAATTACAATGGCAAGTTATCAATTCATGTGCAGCTAATCAACCTATTTGCTTTCTAGTGTAGAGCGGTAAAAGCTTATCTCCTGCAGACTCACGGATCGTTCAAAGCAATCTAATTGAATTGCAGGGCCAAGAGCATTGCACAACACGTGATGTGTCTCCAGTGGAGCACAGTGCCAGACACTGCAGGCGTTACATAATCACATGCTGTTGTTGGCAGAGGACGCCCTCTCAGCCGCCTCAGTGGCTTGGCAGTCCATGTCTCCTCCAATCGTGCCCTGCAGCTTTCATCTGCACAGTGTGTTCACATGTACAGTCACATGTTTTCAGACTTTCATAGCAGCAAATGAAACAGGGCCCATTTCCCTACCGGTAGAAACAGTTCATTAAAACCAGTCATATAGTACTAGATTATGCCAGGCTAGAAGACACATATAACACTGAGGCTTCTAAGCCAGCCAGAGAGAAAGCACATACCAATTCTTCTACTTCTAAAATGACTAAGGATTTACGATATTATCCTTGCCTTTTGAAAAGAATATATTTAAGACATTACATAGAATATTGTCAAACCTAAGCTAGCTGTTCATGTACATGAGCCACAGGGGCTACTATAAATCCCAGGGTCATATACTCATCATTTTACTTCCAGGAACCAATCAGACTATGCACAATTATGAAATTTTAAATATATCTAGTTTTCAAGCAATGTTATTACATTTGTAAATATTGAGCGATGAAATACACCTAGAGATTTAACCTTTGCACACATTCCATTGTATTGCCAATGTTGTGCCCTAATGTAAAAATCTCTTTAAAACGAATAGTGAAACAGGACACACAATAAACGAACTCCTATCCATCTTTCATTTTAAGTTTTTGGCTTTGTTTGTTTTTAACATTTCTATATACAAGGTACTGAATCCAGGAAAATGGCAATGTCTGCAGATTTTTATTTTTAAACAAAAGAGATCAATTTAATCTATATCAGAGCTGTTTAATAAAACTTTCTGGGCTGGTGGAAATGATCTCTATCGGTGCTGTTAAATACAGTAGCCACTAGCCACATAAGACTATTGAGTGTTAGAAATGTGGCGAGTGTGACAGAAAAACTGAATTTTTAATTGTATTTAAATTTGAATAGCTGCATGTGACTATTGGCTACTATACTAGAAAAAAAAAATTTTTTTTTTTTTGTATAAATTTTAGATCTATACTACCCTAAAGAGCATAACCTGATCAGCTAATACTGACTAGGACTGAATCTTCACTTGTTTCAAGAATGTCTTTAAAAATTGTTTTTGTCCCCCAGATACCCTATCAGCTCAGTAACGAAGTCACTCCTGAGGTTCACCTTTCAGCCAAAGATTGGACAGGCCCATAAAACAAAATGAGACTAAAGGGGCACACCAGCCCAGGGGCAAGGACTAGAACACAGGAGGGGACAGGAAAGCTGGTAATAAAAAAAACAAGGTCGAGAAGGGAGTGTTGACATGTTGTGGGTTGTTTAACCAATGTCATAAAACAATATGTGTACTAACTGTTTAATGAGAAGCTAGTGTGTTCTGTAAAACATCTAAAGTATAATAAAAATAATAATAGTAAAAATTGTTTTTGTTTTTTTAAATAAAAATCAATGAAGACGTCATAGAATAAAGTTGCCCTTTGATCATTAAACATACAACTAGCATTCCACGATATTTCAATAAATGTTCCTTTTTAAAGTTGTGGGGGGTTTTCACTGTTTGAGTTCAAAAATGACAGCATGATGATTAGACCACCTGGTTAGCCTCTGAGTTGCCAAAGCTTTGATACAAATCTCATTATTTGGTAGGTCCAAAGAAGTTCACATAAGTCTTTAGGAAGAACAATATCATCAGAAAGCATTTCTTGTTAGTAGTGGTGAACCCTGTGAGTGAATAATAAATCTCGCTCCTTACACATTTCCTGAATTCTACGTTAGAGTGATGGGGGCATATCTGCATAGGTAAGACACTAGAAAAATTACCATAAAAGGAGCTGAGATAGAATTATACCAATTCCTGTGCATTGCAGAAAATCTCCTATTATGCAAAGAACAAAAATACCACACTGAAATTTAGCAAACACTGGTTTTTGAGAGGTTTAGGATCTAAGAATTCCATAAATTCTCAAATTCTCAAATAGTGCTATAGCCTGTAATTTCTCTAATGCTAACAAAGGACACCGTAACTGCAAACTCCAAATGAACCTTTCAGACCATTAAATTGATAATTCTGTAAATAGAGGAACTAGGTCTTTGATGAAGGTGTTTTCCAGCTAAGTCCTTTTCCTTTCTCTTTATTTCTTTTGCTAGCATCTGTTGGACATATTTTCAAGGCCATGTTCACGAGGAAACAACGTTTTTCATTACTTAGCCAACATTACGGCATACGTGATTAGGAACAAAAAACAACAAAGCTACATGACGGTGTGGATCTGGGCTGGCAGTTAGATTACAAAATGTACTATCTCAACTGTCTCACCTTACACTGCACTAAAATCAAACCGTATTAAGTGAAATTACAAATTGTTGTCAGGGATGTCAGCACTGTAAATTTTAAACTAAAGCGGGACAAGGATCTAATTGCTTAATTTAACGGCAAATATAAAACATAGGTAAATGAAAATAGAGAATGAGCCTCATTCAACAATGGGTGGGGGAAGCTTTTTAAGACTGGGAAGAATTGAGTTTGCTTAGCATTTTGTTTCAAATACAAACTAAGAAATTTTAATATTTACTACATTCTTGTACAGCAGAAAATACATTTTGGCTCAAGTAGAAAGATATTTTTGCTTAATTACTTAGTTTTACATGGAAAGAAAAAAAGGAAAAGTATACAAACCATATTTTTTCTGGCTCTAAGATGTATTTCTATCTCTACCAAATATTATCAAAATAATATAATGTAATATTACTGTAGCTGGAATTAGGCAGACTTTTTCAATTGTAAAAAATTATCACTAATGAGTAGAATTCTGAGTAAAATATGACTGTTATTGTAAAAAAATGGAACTAGAAAAGTTTGCTTTGAGTTTGTGACTTGAATAATTATAATTATGAAGTGAGAAATCAAAATACAGATAGGATAAAATAAAACATTATTTTATATAATTTAAAGCTTTGAACTTGAGAAAGTCTCAGAAAGGGATAAATCTTTTGTGAGATGGTGACACCCACTGATGAGTTGTGATACTGCAGCCCAGCTCTAGAGGCTCTTTATCCATTTACCACCTCAGGCTAGAGGTGGAAAGGAAATTCCAAAAGGTTTCAATGTAAAACATGAGTATCACTCACCAAGAGGAGAATGTAGGCATGAAAGACAGGAATGACAAAGGAGAGACACTCTCATGTCCCTGCCGACCTTTCCATTCCTAGAATTTCCCAAAGTCCAGGGTCTTCATGCCCTTCATTCCTTAACAATTCCTTTGGATACTTTTTAGTTTGGAATTTATTACAGACATTTAAAGCCCATCCTTTACAAGCGAAACAACCTTAGAAATGCATTTTGGAAGCTCTGTCATGACAGCTACAATCCCCTCCTACCTAACTTCTCTGCTATGGCATTTCTCTATGGTACCACAGCAGGATTAACCTTCTACAGTCACTCACTGATCAAAAACCTTCCTTCAGTAGCTTAAAGTCAACTGATTACAAGGTGAATTCTATTCCCACAGCCTTAACTTCAAAGCCCTCCTACAAGCTGGTTTTTACTCATCTTTCCAATCTCACATCCTATGGAAACAAAACTTTGCACCATACCAACAGGACTACTCCCAATGAGAACGCTGCTCTGAATGATTTGTTTACAGACCACATCCTGAACCATTTTGCATTTACCTCCTTGTACTCCTAGATGCTCTTTTTGATGTTCTCTTGTCTTTCCTCTCTACGACCTCAGACTCACCCTATCAGACCTACTGTTTAATATGTCTCTTCTACTATCAATCCCTTGTTTCTTTCTTTGAATACAATCAGCACTTAGCACTTAGACTATCTCACGTTCAGCCACTATAGCCCAGGCCCTGGGCCGCTACCCCCAACATGGGCCACCACTGACAACATTCCTGCTAGGTGTACTCCAGTCCCTTTAGCACTACTCAGGTACTGCCCCCTAAGATAATATGCACACTTCTGTCTCTAGTTTTTTGCTCACACTCTCAGCAAGCCTGAAATGCCCTTTTCATTCCTCTCTGCTTATGTAAACTGTATTCTTCATTTATTTTACAAATATTTGTTGAGTACTTCAAGACACTGTGATATGCACTGGGCATAGAGTAATAAACGTAAAAGATAAGACACTTGCCCTCATAGAAGTTACAGGCCTATTGAGGGAGACACATAATAAGCAAGTAAACAACAAAAAATGAAACTAGGTGTTTGCATTTTCTGAAATGAATTATAAAAAAAATGAATAGAGTATAATAATAGACAACAACTGGGGGAAATTACTTTAGCAGGGTTGTCAAAAAAGGCATCTAAGCATGTGACATTTGAATTGAGATCTAAGGGATGAAAGCAGTCACACACACAAATAGCCAGAGGTATAGCAGCACAGGCAAAAGGAACAGCAAATCTAAAGCCTCTAAATGGAAAGAGATCACCCTGTTAGGCGAATAGAAAAGATACCAATGTAGACAGACTACAGTAAAATAAAGGAAAGGAGCTGAAAAGACACCACAAGCTAGTGCCTTAGAAGGCCTTAGTGATTCTGGTAATAAATTTATTTACTGTTTTTTAAAGAACAACAGAAAAATATCAAGTGGTTTTAACAGGAGAATGACATGACCTGATTTATGATTTAAAACTATCATGCTATAAAAAGAATGGATTGGAGATTCTGAAAAATGGAAGCAGGGAGACAAATTAGGAGGTCATGCAGTAGTCCAGGCAGAAGATGATGATGTATTGGACCAGGATAACAGGACTAAACCAGGGGATAGCTGGGCAGACAGGCAGATGGGTGTATTCAAGAAACATTTATAAGTAAAATAAATGGTACTTGCTGATGCATTTAGTATGAGGTGAGAGATAATAATGAATCAAGATGACACATAAGGTTTTGGCTTGAGCAATCTGGTGGATGGGGATGCTGTTTTTACTAATACGAAAATGCAGGGCAAGTGAGGAGAACACCAATGACCCAGTCTTTAAGATATTTGAGCCCAGCTGAAATTCTACCCCCTTCATAAAATTTCCATTAGTCATTTATTAAAACTACTCAGCCTGAAGGGGGAAGTTGACTGAAATAATACTTTAAATCCCTGAAAACCTACTCAAAATAACACTATAGGTTGTATAAGAATGAAACTTAAATTTATATTTCTTATATTCAGGTTCATCATGCATGAAATGCAAGCTAAAACTGCATTTTCCCTTTTAACATTACTGCTATTTGGACGCTCAAAATCTTATGCAAAAAGGACATAGTTTCTTGGCTAAAATTCATTGCCTTAACTCTATGTATTTATTTGTGGAAACCTAGCAAGAAGAGGAATAATTCTGCACCTAAGTCAGTCCCATACTATACCCATTTGCCGTGCTGAGCACAGAGGATGCAAAGATAAAGACTCCTCCCACGGTCTTCCCCTTCATAATAAATGGCTCCAACAGACCACATTCTCCTAGGTGCTCAGGCCACAATCCTTGGAGTCACTTTAACTCCTCTATCTCTTATCTCTCCCATTCAATCCATTGCAGACCTTCACTAAAACTTCATTACATACCCAGAATCCTATGACATTTCATCACCTCTACCACTACCACCCTCATCCAAACCACATTCCTCAGGTCTTTGCCAAATATCATCTTGTCAGAGAGACATTTCTTGAACACCCCATATAAAACACAAACCCCCATCACTCTATTCTTCCTGCCCTGCTTTTACCCCAAGAGAGGCAGCAGAGAAATTCAGTATTACAGAGCAAGCCTAGGAACCACACTGTCTAAAGGGTCCTAATCCCAGCTGGGTCACCTTCTGGTTCTGTGTGTAGAACCTGGGGCAATTTACTTAACCTCTCTATACTTCAGTTTTGTTATCTGTAAAATTCAAATTATATCCACCTTATAGAGTTGCTGCGAGAACTAAGTATGTATGTAAAGTACATGTAAACTATTTAACATGATTCTTAGTAAGTAATGAGCATTTAATAGATATTAACTAATACAGTTTTTATTATAGCATTTTTTCCTTTCTGACATATATTTGTTTTTCATCTGCTTCCCCACAGAATGTAAGCTCCATAAAAGAATGGATTTTATCTTTTTGTTCTCTTTTACTACTACATCTTCAGTAGCTAGTACAGTTCCTGGCACATAGTAGGCATTCAATAGTTGTTTTGCCCTAAAATCTTCTGGAGTAGCTTAAGTCTACCACTAATATTTTTATAGTCACATTAAGAATCTAAATCTAGAGCAAGGAAAGAGAATCAGAGAATCATGATAGAAGAGACCTTAAAAGATCACCAGTTTTGGATTTGCATGTAACATTATGGATGAAGAAGATGAAGAATGAAGGGGCTGTGACTTGCCTTAGATTCTGCAACTAAGATGTGACATAGAAAGAGCCCCAATGTCCCAGACCAGTGCTCTTGCCACAGCCCAAGATTATGTTAAATTCCTTATTTGGTCTGTGCAGTTTGTTATACTGTGGTGACTTGTGTATTACTGTGATGCTAGAAGCTATGCCACTGGTATTTCAAACTACCAGCAGGGTTACCTATGGTAGACAGGTTTCAGCAGAGCTTCCAGACTAAGACAGACTAGGAAGAAGGACCTGGTGATCTACTTCTTAAAAAACTGGCCAATAAAAACCTTATGAATAGCAGTGGGACACTGTCTGATATAGGGCCAGAAGATGAGCTCTCAGGTTGGAAGGCACGCAAAAGACGGCTGGGGAAGAGCTTCCTCCTCAAAGTAGAATCAACCTTAATGACATGGATGGAGTCAAGCTTTCGGGATCTTCATCTGGTGATGTGGCATGACTCAAAATGAGAACAAACACCTGTAAACATCCTTAATAATTGGAATGTGGAATGTATGAAGTATGAATCTAGGAAAATCGGAAGTTGTCAAAAATGAAATAGAGCACTTGAAGATCGATAACGTAGGCATTAGCAAGCAGAAATGGACTGGCACTGGTCATTTTGAATTGGACAATCATATGGTCTACTATGCCGGGAATGACAAATTGAAGAGGAACAGCATCATATGCATTGTCAAAAAGAACATTTCAAGATCTATCCTGAAGTAAAATGCTGTAGGATGATAGGATAGGAAAATGATAGGATAATATCCATATGTCTGTAAAGAAGACCGATTGTAACAGTACATTGACAGGGAACTGCCAGAAATTCAAGCTGGATTCAGAAGAGGATGTGGAACAAGGGATATCATTGCTGATGTCAGATGGATCTTGGCTGAAAGCACAGAATACCAGACAGATATTTACCTGAGTTTTATTGACTATGCAAAGGCATTTGACCACTGGGATCATAACAAATTATGGATAACATTGCGAAGAATGGGAATTCCAGAACACTTAATTGTGCTCACGAGGAAACTACATAGACCAAGAGGCAGTCGTTCGAACAGAACAAGGCGATACTGCGTGGTTTAAAGTCAGGAAAGGCGTGCGTCAGGGTTGTATCCTTTCACATACCTATTCAATCTGTATGCTAAGCAAATAATCTGAGGATCTGGACTATATGAAGAAGAACGTGGCATCAGGATTGAAGGAAGACTCATTAACAACCTGCATTACGCAGGTGACACAACCTTCCTTGCTGAAAGTGAAGAGGACCTGAAGCACTTACTGATAAAGATCAAAGACCATAGCCTTCAGTATGGATTATACCTCAACATAAATAAAACAAAACCTCTCACCATTGGACTAATAACCAACATCATGATAAACAGAGATAATACTGAAGTTGTCAAGCATTTCATTTTACTTGAATCTACAATCAATGCCCATGGGAGCAGAAGTCAAGAAATAAAAGAATGTACTGCACTGGGCAAATCTACTGCAAAAGACCTCTTTAAAGCAAAGACATCACCTTGAGCACTAAGGTGCACCTAACCCAAGCCATGGTACTTTCAGTGGTCTCATATGCATGTGAAAGCTGTACAATGAATAAGGAAGACCAAAGAAGAATTGTAGCCTTTGCATTGTGGTGTTGTGAAGAATATTGAATATTATATATGGACTAACAGAAGAACAAACAAATCTGTCTTGGAAGAGCTACAGCCAGAATGCTCCACAGGAGTGAGGATGGTGAGACTTCATCTCACGTACATTGGACATGTTAACAGGAGGGGCCGCTCCTTGGAGAAGGACATCATACTTGCAAAGTAGAGAGTTAGCGAAAAAGAGGAAGACCTTCAACAAGATAGACTGACACGGTGGTTGCAACAATGAGCTCAAACATAGCAACTTTTGTGAGGATGGCGTAGGATCGGGCAGTGTTTTGTTCTGTTGTACATAGGGTCACTATGAGTCAGGACCAGCTTGATTACATTGAACAACAACAGAGCCAGAATGTCTAAGTTCATTTTTAATAGTTGTATGCAGTCAAGAAAGTATAGATGATACTTTGTTTTCTCATTCATGCTGGGTCAAAAAACCATCTAACTTCTCTATCGTTTATTCTGGAATTTTCTAGATCTGAAATCCTCAAAGAAAAGACTTGGAGAACACAAAATACTGTAAATTTATTTAGGCCATGCTCATGTCCATATTTGTATCATAGAAACTTCATTGTTTGTGTTTCTAATGTTAATAATCTTCGGAGGATATTGTTCACTGAGGATCATTTTCCCCATTAATCCTAGAGATTTCTTTCTTGATGGATCGGGAGTAAACGTAGGAGGAAGTCTCTGTTGTTCTTTGACCTCTTGAAAGGGAACGACTGGAATTCACACAGCTATAATCTCCACATAAAACATTTTCTAATTTCAACTCCAGGCAATGTACCTGGTATACTGGTACTAATCTGACATTAGTCTCAACCTGAATGTCTCATCTCCCCTAGCAGTTTCTTAAATGGCATGAATATGGTTCTGTGTAGAAGGCCTATGTTTATGAAACTTTGTCAGACACTGCCGTATATCCACATGGGATTGTAGCAATAAGCTTAAAGGAAAAAGAAATACTTCTCTCCAGAACTACTTTATGTCCTCACTTTGGGTTCTCTTAAGGCATGCTGTCTAATTTATAAATATTAAATCATAAAAAATTACATTCAGCAAAGAAGAGTTGATGATAGATAAAAGCCAAAAATCTTTTTTAGAGTAAACCCTTTTATGATTCAGTTTAAATCCACTTTTAGCATTGAACAATAAACATTTTTAGGTTTGGATATAGCCAGTGAATACCAAGTGTATTGTTAAAATAAATCAATTACAATAAGTTGTTTTTATCTTAAATACCCTTAAGAGTGAGATAAAAGACGTCTGAGAATCAAGAAACTTTATTTTTTCCGTGTCTGGTTTCCTCAGATTACAATAAATATTCATTGGACTTTTCTAATACACCTCATCATATTCTGCCCACTGAAAGATCTGAGGCAAACGTGAAGTACAAACAGCGTAACAAACTATACCATTAAATGTGTAAGATGTTTTAATAAATGTATTTAAAATAACAGCAGTGAACAATAACTGCAGACAAAGGATTTTCACATTAAAGTGTGTAAACTATTTTTAACTATTTATTTACCATATACACTGGTCATACGTTATAAATGGGAGTAAAATTAAATTTAGAGAAATTCAGGGGTGGACAGGTTAAAACATTTGGTTTTCAAACAATGAGCCACTTAGCTTTGTGACATGTCTACAACAATGTTCTGATGATTGTTATTCTTGTATAGATCTGGCTGTCTCTCCATTTCCAGATTAATATAGCTCAGTCTCATTTTTCACAGGTAGCATTTTCTTACTCACATCTTTGATTTTCTACCACCATGTTCTATGCCTCATGTTTACTGTATTTACCTATAAGTAAAAAAAAAAAAAAATTTTTTTTTTTCCTTATGTATGTCTGAATGATCTAAGAAATTCCCTTTTCCTGTGCAGTTAGCCAAGTAAGATATCACTTAGAATCTCATGGGAAAGATTATATCAGCCTTAAAACAAAAGTGACCAATAACAGTAACTTAGCTATGCAGCCACTTGTTTGAGAACAAAGGAATTACTCTGTGAAGGTAAAGAGAAGTTTATTTTCCTGATATGGCTTATTTGACTTTTGCTGGTAGAAGAAAACTGGTGTAAAATATACTAGAACAGAAAGACTTCAGATTTAAGAAAACAAAATATGCTACCTTAAAATACCAGAATATTCTGTAAGCCAGGATAATGTGAAGTTATAACTTTTTATGTTCTTGTTTGTGATATGTCCTTAAAAATCCATTTTATGTGGGTATTACATACATACCACCTCTGTGTTAGAGACTATTTATTTACCAAAATAAATAGTAAAAATTATAAGTGGGTGGTTTACAAATACTTGTAAACAGTATGAAGTATTCTTCTAGAAACGGGATATTTTTCAATGAAGAATGTTAAGTATAAATTTTGTTGTGAGAAGATCAAAACAATTAATTGCTAAAACGATATTCCAGGGTAATTCTTTAATTTGTAGCAAATATGGAAACTTCTAAGATCATACCTGAAACTCAATTCTTTCTAATCATACTGAAACATTGCCAAAAAGTACTCAATAAAAAAAATCAAACCATGCCTTTGAGAATCAGTGCAAAGCTAAAGAATATCACAAACATTTTGATTCCATCAAATTTTCCCATATTATTCTTCGGAACTACTCAGATCAATATATAATGTTTTAGTTTTATACTCAAATATCAATCTAGGTAATCCTTAAAAAAAAAATTTTTTTTTTTTAGTCTCACTGTAATTTTTACGCCAATCATCTGTTTTCCTTCCACATTAAAAAAAAAAAAAGATCGTAAAACCCCTTTTCAATGTTTCCACTGGTGGTTTAGACTGATTTAAACAATGATGTTTAGAAATAATTTTCCAAATCTCTTTTTCTGATGCCTGCAATCTGCTCAGTGCATCTTGGCTGCCCTCAACAAAATGAGCACAAGAGAAGCACACAGAGAAAACATTTGTAGATATCTTCTCTATGAGTAGGTTAAAGACTGAGGTGGTATCATTTCAACCCTTTGAACCACCCCACAGAGTATGATACAACACATGGCAGGTTTTCAGTAAGTGTCGATTATCTGGCTAAGGCATAAAAGCGAGGCCAGGCTTTTCTCCAAATAATCCTGTGGTGTCTAAGCCCTGACCCAAAGGAACACTGCTCCTCTTGCTAAAAAATACCTAGTGTGGTATCATTAGCTGCCATGGCAGTGGCCTTCCCTGGGGGGATCCTTCATCTACTCTTCATTTTTGGCCCAATTCTGTGTGCTTTTGAGTCTATTTTGGCTCAAAGTGACTCCATGTGACAAAGCAGAACTGTCCCATAGGGTTTTCTAGGCTGTAATCTTTGCGGAGCAGATCACCAGGTCTTTTTCCCACAGATCTGCAGGGTGGTTTCGAACAGCTAACCTTTCGATTAGCAGCCAAGAGCTTAACTGTTACGCCACCAAAAAACAAACCAAACCCTTTGCTGTCGAATCAATTCCGACTCATAGTGACCCTATAGGAGAGAGAAGAACTGCCCCATAGGGTTCCCAAGACTAATCTTTACGGAAGCAGACAGCCACATCTTTCTCCTAGGGAGCAGAGGGCAAGTTCAAACCACAGACCTTTCAGTTAACAGCTGAGTGCTTAACAACTGTGGCACTGGGGCTCCTTAATTCTGGCACACTGCCCAATTTTCATATTCTCTTTTCTCCCTAAAAGAGAGGTATTACAGAAGTATTCAATTTGCTCTTTTCTAGAAGTATCCCTGGCAAGAATTAGCAATATCCTATGCAAACATATGAATCTTATTTTACTTTCAGAAAATATCAGATTGAGAAGACGTGAAACTTGCCAAAGGACCATAGAAGAAACTGTGCTTGATCTCAACTGCAAGATAAATTCCTAATCCCTGACATAGCTTTGAAACATGGCAAGATACAAAAATCTCATCTACCCTAAATATATTTTTACTTGATTCCAGATAGATCTCAATAAATAACTAGTATATCACATCAATGAGTAAGTATATCTTCCCATTTATTAACTGCGCTTTAACAATCGAGTATTCTGGCTAAAATAAGGGGGAAAAAAAAAAAAAGACAGCCCAAACCTCTTATGAAAACCTGAGAATGGAGCATCCCTTTTACGATTTTGTAATGAATTAAAAAAAAAAAAGAGGTTAAATTAAATGCTGAACAAGTAGTTTAGTCAAGAAGAGAAAATCCTATGGCATTGCAATCAAATACTCTTTCTTCAAAATTTGTCACTTTCTACATTTTGCATCATTTACTACACACAAACTGATGATTTTTTGCTAATTGGCATTAAGTCAATTGTCTATGTGAAGCACTTTCATGCTTAATGTTAAAAATTGGTATATTAGTGGTATAATAATTGAAATAATTTAAAATGTACTGAATAATAGTCCACAGAGGTAATACAGGTACACAGTAATCAAATCGACTACATCTGTGGAAAGAGACGATGCAAAAGCTCTATATATCATCAGTCAGAACAAGGCCAGGGGCCAATTGCAGAACAGAACATCAATTGCTCATATGCAAGTTCAAGTTAAAACTGAAGAAAATTAGAACAAGTCCACAAGAGCCAAAGTACAACCTTGAGTATATCTCACCTGAATTTAGAGACCATCTCAAGAATAGATTTGAGGTGTTGAATGCTAATGATCGAAGACCAGATGAGTTGTGGAATGACATCAAGGAATCATACATAAAGACAGCAAGAGGCCATTAAAAAGACAGGAAAGAAAGAAAAGACCAAAATGGATGTAGCTAAAGGAAAAGGAAGAAATGATGAAGTAAAAGAGCTGAACAGAAGATTTGAAAGGGCACCTCAAGAAGACAAAGGGAGTACATGCTCAGCATTTCTCAAGCTGAAAGAACTGAAGGAAAAATTCAAGCCTCGAGTTGCGATACTGAAGGATTCTATGGGGAAAATATTAAATGACACAGGAACCATCAAAAGAAGATGGAAGAAATACACAGAGTCATTACACCAAAAGAAAAAATTGATGTACGTTCAACCATTTTAGGAGGTAGCACATCATCAGGAGCCGAATGGTACTGAAGGAAGAAGTTCAAGCTGCACTGAAGGCATTGGCAAAAAACAAGGCTCCAGGAATTGACAGAATATCAATTGAGATGTTTCAACAAATGGATACAGCACTGGAAGTGCTCAGTCATCTATGCCAAAAAATTTGGAAGACAGCTACCTGGCCAACTGACTGGAAGAGATCCATATTTACACCTATTCCTAAGAAAGGTGTTCCAACTGAATGCGGCAATTATCGAACAATATCATTAATATCACAAGCAAGTAAAATTTTGCTGAAGATCATTCAAAAGCAGCTGCAGCAATATATCGACAGGGAACAGCCAGAAATTCAAGCCAGATTCAGAAGAGGATGTGGAACAAGGGATACCGTTGCTGATGTTGGGCAGATCTTGGCTGAAAGCATGGAATACCAGAAAGATGTTTACCTATGTTTTACTGACTATGCAAAGACATTTGACTCTGTGGATCATAACAAATTATGGATAACATTGTGAAGAATGGGAATTCCAGAACACTTAATTGTGCTCAGGAGGAACCTGTACACAGATCAAAAGGCAGTCATTTGAGCAGAACAAGGGGATACTGCATGGTTTCAAGTCAGGAAAGGTATGTGTCAGGGCTGTATCCTTTCACCATACTTATTTGATCTGTATGCTAAGCAAATAATCCAAGAAGCTAGACTCTAGGAAGAAGAACAGAGCATCAAGATTGGAGGGAGAGGCATTAACAACCTGTATTATGCATATGACAGAACCTTGCTTGCTGAAAGTGAAGAGGACTTGAGGCACTTACTGATGAAGATCAAAGACCACAGCCTTCAGTATGCATTACACCTCAACATAAAGAAAAAAAAAATCCTCACAACTTGAACCAATAAGCAACATCATGATAAACAGAGAAAAGACTGAAGTTGCCAAGGATTTCGTCTTACTTGGATCCACAATCAACAGCCATGGAAGCAGCAGTCAAGAAATCAAAAGATGCATTGTATCGGGCAAATCTACTAAAAAAGACTTATTTAAAGTGTTGAAAAGCAAAGATGTCACCTTGATGACTAAGATGTGCCTGACTCAAGCCATGGTGTTTTCAATTACTTCATATGCATGTGAAAGCTGGGCAATAAATAAGGAAGACCAAAGAAGAATTGATGCCTTTGAACTGTGGTGTTGGTGAAGAATATTGAATATACTATGGACTACCAAAAGAATGAACAAATCTGTCTCAGAAGAAGTACAACCAGAATGCTCCTTAGAAGCAAGGATGGCAAGGCTACATCTCGCATATTTTGAACACTTTATCAGGAGGGATTCATCCCTGGAGAAGGACATCATGCTTGGTAAAATAGAGGGTCAGTGAAAAAAGAGGTAGACCCTCAATAAGATGGATTGACACAGTGACTGCAACAATAGGCTCAAGTACAGCAACGATTGTTAGGATGGCACAGGACCAGGCAGTGTTTTGTTCTGTTGTACACAGGGTCACTATGAATTGGAACTGACTCAACGGCACCTATCAACAACAAAAACAACAACAGAGGGAACAGCAAGGAGTCCTACTGGAGCAATAGTTAAAGCACGTGGCTACTAACTGAAAGCTTGGTGGTTTGAACCCACCAGCTACCCCAGAGGATAAAGACCTGGCGATCTGCTCCCGAAAAGATTACAGCCTAGGAAACCCTATGGGGAAGTTCTACTATAAGTCAGAATCAACTCAATGGCACACAACAACAGAGGTAACAGTAAAACAAATCAGGAGCTACCAGGCATAAGAACCACCCCTCTGTCAGTTTGTCATACTATGGTAGCTTGCATATTGCAATGTTGCTGGAAGCTATGCTGCCAGTTTTCCAAATATCAGCAGGGTCACCCATGGTGGTCCGAATTAAGTAGAGCTTCCAGACTAAGACAGACTAGGAAGAAAGGCCTGGCAATCTACTTCCAAAAATTAGCCAGTGAAAACCTTATGGATCACAACAGAACATTGTCCAACTGGGTTACTTTGGACACATAATCAAGGGGGATCTGTCGCTGGAGTAGGACATCATGTCTGGTGTAGCAGAGAGTCAGCAAGGGTGAGGGAGACCCTCACTGCGATGGATTGGCACAATGGCCACAACGATGGACTTGAACACACTGGCAATCATAAGGATGTAAAAGGACTGAACAATGTTTTGTTCTGTTATACATTAAGTCAACTCGATGGCAGCTAACAAAAACATCACCATGCCTAAGAAAAATGAGCCAAAAAAGGTGCATGTATCACTTTCAATGCTTTCCGTAGGAGTCCAGTAAAACTTTGTCAACAGTCATTAAATAATGCCCTTTGGTGGGAGATTTGCTAATTTACCACCACAGACTTTTCCATTATTTTCTCATGCAGTGCTATGGATCAAGAAAAAGATGTATGTCACATGTCGTAAGTGAATATCCTGGCTATTCATAGCTCTGATCAGAATCATGATCCAGTTATAAAGTTTATGTTGTTTTTAGTTGCTTTGGAGTCAATTCCATCTCATGGTGACCCCACGTGTTACAAAGTAAAACTTCTCCATAGAGTTTTCTTGGTTGTAATCTTAACAGAAGCAGATCGCCAGGCCTCTTCTTGTGCAGTACTACTGGACTGGTTCAAACAGCCAACCTTTAGGTTATCAGCCTAGTGCAAACCATCTGTGCCACCTACAGACCTTCGCTAAAGGTTATAGTTTCAGACTAAAAAGAAATAGTTATCTAGCTTGGGGCTGAATCAATCAAGTACATGGAGAAAGCTGAGCTTTAATATCTTCCTAACATCCTTTCAAGTCTGAAGTGTAAGGCTTTTTCCTTTTTTTTCAAAATCAGTGCAGAAGCCAATGTCAATAAACGTAGTTAAATAAAGAAAAAGGGTAGCGAATTCAAATGTAAAAAAACGACAATATTCGTGTTAGACATTTTAACCCCCACTTTTAAAATATAAATTTTTCATAAGAAAAGCTTTTTTGTTGTATTGTGGAACAATTATTTAAAGATGGTACATATAAACAAGAAAGACCAGAATCCAAAAAGAACAACTTAAATGTCAGTCAAGATTTCAAAGATTAATATTTATGAAAACAATTGGCAAACAACAGTCCAAGTTCCAAGAACAAAAAATGTTGTAGCAGATGTCTTGTCAAGAGGCTACAGACTATGAGAAGCAGCGTACTCTCGTCCATATGTTTCCTCATCCTTGAGAGAAGATATCCTCAGTTATTTTTGTTTTCATTTTTGGAGAACGCAGAGTGCCTGCGTACAGACTGAAGTAGAAGCTTTTTTTCTAAGAGAGCTTTGAGCCAAGATTTCTGGCCTCATTTGGAAAGAGGTGACATATACAGTTAGGTGGAAAGTGAATATAAAATTGTCCAAATATGTAATCTAAATAACTCAATCTGTCAAGAATTTGCAGACAAGATCGGGATGGCATTGTTTTTTGGATTTTGGTTTGTTTGGTTTTGTTTTTGCCTGCTTGGCATTCTTTCATCCCATCTTTTAGCAACAATATTCCAATTTTCCTGAGGAACTACCTCTCCCCTCTTCCAGGCTGTTTTGTAGGGACGGTTTGTTATAGCCATCTAAACAGCTGCTGAACAGTTGTTTGTGACCACGCAATCTAAGGTTAATAAGTAAAAGAAGGGAGCAGGCTGAGGAATTAGGAGAAATTAGAGAGGTCAGTGGTCCTGATTAGGTCAAAGACAGTCATAATGGGTGTAGTTAAACAAGCAAGCTGAATGTAAAGAGTAAAAGTCAGCAAGTGGAAGGCCTGAATTAGCGACTGTAGAGAAGCATCATTGACTAGTGATGAAAATTCCAAACAGCTAACAAAGAACTGGGTGCTGGACATGCAGGAAAGAAAGTCAGTGTGGATGCAGAGGTCAAGGGACTGACGGGCCAGGGCGCTGACTACGTGGTCCACGTGGATTGAAGTCACCCCTGGTGATGGCAGGTCTCGAGGCTGAGACACAGATTGGGAGCCAGGTTCCAAACTCTTGGGTGGACGAGAAGGATGCTGGCAGATCCC
The DNA here is from genome assembly GCF_030014295.1 of Loxodonta africana. Taxonomy (NCBI): domain Eukaryota; kingdom Metazoa; phylum Chordata; class Mammalia; order Proboscidea; family Elephantidae; genus Loxodonta; species Loxodonta africana. The sequence continues at coordinate 112,093,519 of NC_087345.1, read as the reverse complement.
AAGGTGACAGAGACTGAAGAAGACATTAACCTCAAAGGAGTTGAGGTTTTTAAAAGAGGGCAGAGGACTCAGTCTAGAAGTTACAACAGGGAGCAAGAAGAACACATATCCTCTTCACATGGAAGATGAGAGAGAAAAGATCCTCTGCTTGGAAGTGTGGCTGAGAAAGTGGGGTGACCATAGTGGGGGAGTGTGCCTTCATTCACAACAAAAAGATGAAGGGAACATATAGACAAGAGAAGGCTATAGGGGAGTTTGCTGAGTGGGAATTCCAGAGAGTAGAGGGAAGACTTTGGGAGACTGAGGAGAAGAAGCGCAGAGTCAGGGCAAGGAAATATGGAATGTCACAGAGATAAAGGATGGTATGGAAGGCCAGGGCTGGAGGAAAAGTTGGACATTTACACTTGTTGCACTGACTGGTGAAATTGGTATCACCAATTTCCTTTAGGAGGGTGGCCAATGGGTCTAGTAGCCAGAGGTCCTGTCTAACTCTTCCAGAGGGGAGGGAGACTCTTATCAGACTCTTCATACAGTGCGGCCTATTTGTTGAATGAATCAGTGACTGCATGAACCATGGTGGTAAATGGTGAGAAGCCTAAAGAAAGCATCCTTCTCTAAGGCACTCTCAAGTGTAAGATTACTGCTTGGTTACCACTTGCCTTCTGGCAATACTTCCTTGATGACTACACTTTGGCACCTTGAGAACAAATGGAATCAACATTTGCAGTGGAAACTATTTAAGCACATCTCTCCAATTACCATTTTTAACATCACTGCATCTATCTGGAAACTCTGGTGGCATAATGGTTAAGTGCTACGACTTCAAACCAAAAGGTTGGCAGTTCAAATCTACCAGGTGCTCCTTAGAAACTCTATGGGGCAGTTCTACCCTGTCCTATAGGGTTGCTATGAGTTGGAATTGACTCGATGTCAATGGTTGGGTCCATCTATCTGATATTAATTATAACCATTTTATCTGATATTACCTATCTGTCCTCATCTTGATTATTTTTGCCACAGACTTCTTATACCAAGTTGCCATGTTGTGTCTATTAGCATAACACATTTGTCTTCCCCGTTCTACGACTATAGAAGTAGTATAGGCTATATAAGTAGAATTTTAATTAAAAACAGCCACAGGCTAGGAAGAACTGAGAAAAAATAGAACTAGCAAAGAGCTGCACTGAGCAATCTGCAAATATTCAAAATGTTTTTCGTTGTTTTGTTTTCAACAACTAAGAGTTATCATAAAATGCTTAAGATTTTCAACTATGGAATAGGATGTGCAGAAACCAAGCCCTACCCTGGAGAAATCACTAAATGGTAGATTTTCAAGATCATTAGACACAAGAAGAAATGTCTTAAGGTAGTGTGTGCTATTTTAAACAAGAAAATCTTTTTCTTTGCCAGCCATGCATGAAATTCCTACAACTTTCAAAGTTGACAATATAACAGAATGACATACAGCATCATGCACTGTTTGAGAACATGGACTCTGGAGCCATACGGCCTGGACTTTCATCCTGGCTCCACCATTTCTGTACTGCATGACCTTAAGAAAATTCCTTAATCTTTCTGTGCTGCAGTTTTCTCTACATATTCTTATGAGAGCTACCTGAATTAACATGTATAAAGCAATTATGCAAGCACCTGGCTTTTATGGCATATAAACGTCATAAAAAAGGTAGCTGTTACTATTATTCAGGGCATGTACTTGAAAATGAGATGAGATACATTTCTCATTTTTGTTTTTTGCTTTCTGTTTTTGTTTTTATTTTTTTAATTTTCCTGAACCCTCAGAAATCTAGAGGGGGTAAAAGTAATACATCTCACAGATGTATTCGAAAAAGTAAAGTCAAATTCAAATCATCATATTTTTCCACCAGTATTATTTAAAAAAAAAAAATTTTTTTTTACCATGTAGAGACGCATTACACACAGAGTAAAATCAGAAAACCTATATTAACATTTCCACTCTAGCAGTTACTAACTGTGCAATCATCTTACCAGATCATTTTACCCTCTGGGCCTCGGTCTTCTTATCTATAAAATGGAGATTAAAATAATGCTTTCCTTTCTCAGACAGTTGTGAGGATCCAAGAGGACACAGACACATTGTTGCTTTGCAAGTATCTTCTCTAGATGTGCACAATTAACAAAAGTTAAATAAAAATCACGATAATCATAATATGGTTTGAGTACCACATATGCTAGGTTGCATATCTCCTCTGTGAAGACCTATTCAAATAGTCCATCGTGAATGTACCTGATAGAGGAAGCAAGACATACAGGCCCAGTCTGCTTCACAACCTTTATACATATCTCCTTCTCCTTAGGATAACAGCATAGAGAGTTTCAGACACCAGTGTTGTCCTGAGGCAGGAGATCCTGACCCTGCTTCAGATCAATAGCTGGTAGACTCAGCAGCTAGTGGCCTTAATTAAGCTGACTAACTCAGTGTTAGATGACTGGACCTCAGCTTCTCTCCAGAGCCCTAGTTGCTTCTATGTTCTCCGGGTTTTATAAATGGTATTTTCCTGCTTCAAAGCCTACATGGTGGTGTCGCTTCCTTTGTGACAAAGTCTCTTACTTTGTTATTACCAAGTGCTTTCTCAGAGAAGGAAGCCCCTCTTGGAACAGAAATCTAGTGACTAGGGACTTCCTCCCCATTTGCTGGCCAGCTGTCCTCAGCTCCAGTCATCCTTCCTTTGCTTCAATCTCCCTTGGCTGAGTTTCCAGTATCACTATACAGTGTCTAGGGCTCCCTCACTTCTCCCCCTTTTGCTTCCCAAGCCAGACGGCAAGAAAAGACTAAGACAACCCACTGGACATGTGCTTTCTGCAAGATAATCTTCATCAGTCCTCTCTGTTCCTGGGGCGGAAACTCTGGTGGTGTAGTGGTTAAGTGCTACGGCTGCTAACCAAAAGGTTGGCAGTTCGAGTCTACCAGGCGCCCCTTGGAAACTTTATGGGGCAGTTCTACTCTGTCCTATAGGGTCGTTATGAGTCGGAATCGACTCGGCGGCAGTGGGTTTGGTTTTTGGTTCTGGTTCCTGGGGCAATTTTGCAGGTATGTCAACTATACAGAAACCTATTATTCCCTGGGTGGTAAAGACTAAGGTCAACTAGGAAGAAAGGTCTGGTGATCTATTTCCAAAAATTAGCCAAAGAAAACCCCATAGAACACAGCAGAATATTGTCTCATATAGTGATAGAAGACGAGCCCTCTAAGTTGAAAAGCACTCAAAATATACAATGACCACAACAATGGACTTGAGCATATGAACAATCGAGAAGATGGCTCAGGACCAGGCATTGTTTCACTCTGTTGTGCATCAGGTTGCTCTGAGTAGGAGCCCACTCAATGGCAACTAACAACAACAAAAGAGGTGCAAAGTAGAACATGATGTGATACCTCTAGAATCTATTTCTTGGATATAACTGGTGAAGGTCAATGTGTTGTGCTTACAGAGTTGATAGCAATTATATCTACTGTGTGTAAATAAGACTGTCAGGCCACAAACACTTTCTGAGCAACAACTGTGTGCAAGGCACAATGCTAGACACTGGGAACGCTGTGATGATTAAGACTGGCGGTCTCTACCCTAAACTAGTACAAGAATTTGTGGAGTGGGGTTGGGGGCAATACGAACAGCCTCACAGAATCTAAGGATTTCTTCACTTTATGCCCTGTCCTCAATGAGTTTCTAACTAATTTAAAGTAACAGAACACAAACCAAAGAAAACCTTCACATAGCAAGGCATTAAAAGGTCTACACTAATAGGACAGATAAGGTTTTATTCGTGCTGAAATGATCGCAGACCAGAATAACATGGAGTTAAAAGAAACTAAACTCTATGGGGCAGATCTACTCTGTCCTACAGGGTCACTATGAGTCAGAATTGACTTGAGGGCAACGGGTTTTTTTTTAAAAAGAAACTAATCATAGAATACTTCCTGAAAAAAGGTTTAGGTTACATTTAGGTGGAAATGATTAACATGATTATTTAATAACGTACTAATGTTAGCCTTTTTAATTTTTTTCTTTGTTTCTTGTTATTTTTGGCATTTTGATGTTATCAGAGTTTAGTTTTTTAAACATAACACCATTTTTCACCTACAATCATTAGTTACCAAATGCCTTACATTTACTGGAAGCAATGAACGGTTGGTTACTCTTTAAGTAGAGGTAATATATTTATCATGACCATTTTTTTAGTCATAGATCCCTAAGGATTCACGCCATATCTCAAAAACTGCTGAAGCAAAGAGTTTTACTATGTCAGATTTTAAAAAGGGAAAATAAGACAAGGCATAGTCAAGAACTTTATGATTGTTGTAATATTAAGGACACTACGACTAATGATAATGAATCGGGGAAATTTATCACTTTTACTGCCTAACATATGGCCAAGCCATGCTAGAAACTGAAAAAGGTAAATTTCTAAAAACAACTCTTGGTTGCTTTTATGCTCACCAAAAAGCCCTTTTGCCTGGATAAAAATATAAAATAAAATCTTCCTAAGTAGAAGGGTATACTAACTATTTTTCTAGCACAGATCTCTTAGTGTAAGGAGAGAGCAATCTATTCACACACACACACACATTAGGAATGATTAAGATAATGAAGCACTTCTGCAACGTTCCGTATTGTTTCTACTTTAAAACAACATTAGAACATTACATTCCGAAAAAAAAAAAAAATTGCACTCACCTCTACAAATGCATTTAATAAGGATATTACTAAATGCAGTTGATGCTGAAGCTGAGATTTATTTTTCCTTAGCAAAACATTATTATTAAGCTACAGTGCGCTCTGTAGCAATTTTACTGAAATTTGTTTGCTTACTAAACAGTCAAATGAGGAGATGCATAGGTGAATGGCTCAGCACAGAATCTTACGATAAGAGAAGCTGAATACAATTTACAAATTTATCACTATGTGATTGCTGCTGGGACTGATAAGCACGTGTATTTGATGTAGGAGTTAAGTTGTTTGGTACAATTCTGATTTATTCTTTTTGTTGTTTCTCAAAATCCAAAATAAGAGCTTAGTTATGATGCTTTTGTTTTTGCTACTGAGAAAAGAATAAATTCTTGTTAACTCTGATGACAGTAAATTTTAGGATTTAAAAAGAAAAAAAAAAGATGGAAGCTATCTTAAAAATAACTGAAGGCCTCACTTCTCAAAGGTCTTTATTCCACATCACTCCAGATACCAACTTTCAAACCAAGAAGCCACCGTCTGCAATCATTGTCAATGTGTAATACCACCTACCCTACCTGGGCATTTGTAAAGATCACAGCTCTCAATAAGATCTATGTCGTTTGTTGAATGCCACATTTCCACAAGGGACTATCTGCAATGGTCATCTAACAGAGTGCTGCTTAGAACATTTATATCTAATATTCACATTACTAACACTATAGACCATAGTCGGGGGGTTGGGGTGGGGGCTCATCTGATATTGATCTGTAAGTCTGTAGAAGCAAATCTTTAAAATTCCTGTGGCTATTGCATTACATTACTCCCAATCAGCTTGGTCTAAAATTTCTTAATCTTTTCTTGGCAGCTTACTGAATAAATGATTGATGACTTCCTACTACACATCTATTCAAATTTTAACAAGAATATAATTAAGTATATTTTAATTCTATCTAGTTGAACATCTGAGAAAGCAGAATATTTATGACGGTAAGTTATATAACTCATTTGGTTTTAAACAAAAAACCAAACCCACTGCCCTCGAGTTGATTTTGGCTCACAGCGACCCTACAGGACAGCGTAGAACTGCCCCATAGAGTTTCCAAGGAGCACCTGGTGGATTTGAACTGCCAACCTTTTGGTTAGCAGCCGTAGCTCTTAACCATTATGCCACCAGGGTTTCCTTGTTTTAACATAATACCATATTTTTACTCAAATAATGCACACCTTCTATGTTTGTTTGCCAACCACGCCCTCCCCTTCCCTGAGGTATTTTTCTAAGTGCCTTTACACCATTTTTTTATATGTTGCTGTAAAAAAATTAGCATAGTGTGCTTACAGAAATACCTAGGGGTGAGGGGAGGGTGTATTTGGCAAACAAACATAGAAGGTGTGCATTATTTGCGTAAAAATACAGTCATTAGGAATGTGAGCTCAGGAGCCAAAACGTCTGAGTTAGAATCCCAGCTCTCTTCCACCTACTAGATGTGTGACCCTAAGCTCTCTACACTTCCATTTTCGAATCAGTAAAAAGGGGGTAATAATACTACCTCATAAAATTCAAAAAAACCTGTTGTTGTCAAGCCAATTCTCACTCATGGCAGCCCCATGTGTTAGAGTAGAACCACTCTATAGAGGTTTATTTTTTGGCTGTAATCTTTTCAGAAGCAGGCCCTTCTTCCATGGTGTTGCTGGGGGGAGGGGGTATCAAACTGCCAACCTTTAGGTGAGTAGTTGAGTGTAAGCCATTTATGCCACCCTGAGACATTACCACCTCTAGAGTTAGATTAAATAACACGTACAAGCGCTTGGAAAAATGCCTGGTATATGGTACATGATAAACTCTCAGTAAAGGCTAGCTGCTATTATTTTTTAAAAAACAATGCTTTAAACGCCATCATAACTATCATAGAGGCAGTTTCTAGGTATCTCTGCAACATTACATTCTAAAGATATTATGGTATTATGGCCTTTTAAATCTGAAGATTTTAAGAATATTAAACTTGACGAAACATGTTTGTTGTCCTTTAGATTATATGTATGTCAGTGTAACTTACAAGTAGAAAGGAATATATTCACAGAGGAAAGTATGACTGGCATTCTAAATAGGTCAACTTCTTTGACTACAACATAAGCAGAAAAACTTTAAATTATCAGGTCCATGGGCTATCAGTGGATATTTTCAGTACTCATTATCTTTTCCAATTCTAAAATACAGATGCTACTAATTTTATATATATCTTTACTTTTTATGATTTATATGTGCTTCTCCCTCTTTATGGAAACCCTGGTGGTGTAGTGGTTAAGAGCTAAAGCTGCTAACCAAAAGACTGGCAGTTTGAATCCACCAGGTGCTTCTTGGAAACCCTATGGGGCAGTTCTACTCTATCCTATAGGGTTGCTATGAGTCGCAATCAATTCAGAGGCAATGGGTTTGGTTTGGTTTTTGGTTCTCCCTCTTTATGAGAGAACTGATTAGTAATGCTTTATAAAACATAATGAAAATGTGTATTAAAAAGTATAAGATAAATAAATTGCAAAAAAAAAACTTCTTAAAAGTAAACGAATCCTCTGGACAAGGTCCTTCCTATTTTCAGCAGCCCCCCTCCCCAACTCCCCATCAGCGCATCTCTAGCCTCTTCCCCATAGCTCTTTACATCTCCATTACCATTTCAGGTAAACCTCTCCTCAGACCTATAGCTAAAATATCTTTAAATATGCAAAATAATGGTATGATGTTATAGTTAAACTACTCTTTTTAATAGCACATATATAATTTGGGTTTTTTTAATATACGACTTCTTTTTTGTGGTAGAGAAGTCATGGGAATAAGAAGAGAAAAAAAAATGCCTTCAAGGATAGAGAATATTAGGAATCATACTGCCCTATAACCATTTTAAAACATTCCTTTTCTTCTCTTTCCCCCTGAAAATTTTATAACATACATGTATTTTTAACATGTAAATAAAGATGCCTGCTGGTCTTACCTAAAAAAAACCTTTGAAATCTGGCTGACCCCAAAGGGATAAATATTAAAAAATACTGGGCTTTAAAGGCAGTTAGAGTTATATACTTTGTAACTTTGGCTTTTGTATCAAAATCACCTAAGCAAACAATGCTTGGATGAATTTTTATAAAACTAATTTATGTAATTTTTCCCCCTTAAGGACTTTGTATGTATTAGTTTTATGTTTTATCCTTCAATAAAAATAAGCAATAAAATTTAAGTCACTACATGATTACTAGATGATTTCACACACAACAGAAAATTAACATTTCCTTTACTTGTATCATTCTATTGAAATTCTTCAAGATGTTGCCTACCGCAGCTTATATCCCAGTCTTTTGGCACGAACTGAGAAACATGAGGCAAAAAAGAACATTCTTAAGTAAATTAATTCAGGAATTCTAATCAAAAGTAGTATAAATTATAAATGTTTAGAAAATAATTGACTAAATACCAGATAAAATACAATACAATTACATGATGGTTTCAGTTCATATAACATACCAAGAAGGCTAACAAAATCAGAAAACTATGATCTCGAGGTTGGAAATTACTTTAAAGGTCATCTGGTTCACCCACAAAGCCAATTTATGCTTTATTGTTTTCTTTCTAAATTTTTATCAATTATACACACACAGAGACACACAATTTCTGGTGATATGAACCAAAGAAACAAAAATAAATTAAGGATTTTCTTTTAAACTGATGTTCTAAATTTAAATAAGTGTAATAATTTTAAATTTAAATAGCTATAATAATATGTTAACTAGTGCAGAAAACCCTGATGTGAGGTTTCTCTTTTGATTCGATTTTGAAAGATCTCTTGAGAATGCTTCAATGTGCAGATACTAGAAACCCACTTGATCAGGTATTAGACAACCAGGGATTAGGCAGCCTGTGTGACTTAACAGGATTCACTTCTCTGAGTCTCTCTTTCTACATTAGCAATGTGGAAATGACACTACCTATTCTATATATTTCCTGGAATTGTTGTTGGATAAGTAGCAAAATATTTTAAAATACTTTGAAAACAGCAATGAAATCCATAGATTCAAAGCATTTTTTGCTATACTCATTCACATTTAAATTATCCTACAGAGCAATTTTAAACAGCCACAGGTAAGCTATGCATCAACAGTCTAGATGTCATTTCTCAGTCCATAAAAGGATCATTCTAGTAGGTCAAATGGCCTCCCGAAGATGTCCATGTCTCAATCCCAGAAGCTGTGAATATGTTGCCTTACATGGCAAAAGGGACTTTGCAGGTGTGATTAAGTTAAAATCTTGAGATGGTGAGATTACCCTGGATTATCTGATTGGGTCCTATATGATTACAAGTGTCCTTTTAAGGGGAAGGAAAAAGGGTCAGAATAGGAAAAGGAAATGTCAGAATGGAAACAGGAGTATCAGAAAGAGTGAGGCGGAAGAGAGAGAGAGATTGGAAGTCGCTACATTGCTAGCTTTGAAGATGGAAGATGGGACCACAAGTCAAGGAATGCAGGAAGCCTCTAGAACCTAGAAAAGGCAAGCACACATATTCTCCAGCAGTGTCGACCTCCAAAACTACAAAATAATAAATTTGTGTTGTTTTAAGCCACCAAGTTCTTGGTAATTTATAATAGCAGCAATGGGAAACTGATAAAATCATGAAAGTAAAACTATCTATTACGCCATTACTGATAATCAGAGTTTGATTGAGAGTCCAACATAAACTGTAAAATAGTGGCTTTGACCAGTTTCTAAATCTTGGTACCCAAGGTCATTTCATAGAGGCTGGTGAATCTCCTAGCTCTCCTCCACTGACATGGACAATTGAGCACCATCGCTCTAGGAAGAGCCAAATGACACCATGTAGAGATCACCAGTCCCATCCCTTTCTCAGTGTAGGTATTTAAATTATTCTGCATCTGCTATGTTTTTCTTTGCAATTTTATTAGAAAAAAAGCCTCTACCTCCACTGGTAGAAATGCTTCTCATTCCAAAACATTTAGAATTAAAAAGTTGCCTAAAATCTGTAATTTCTTTAGCTACATATTTTGTCTTATTCTGTCCTTAGTAATATGGAGACTAATAAATAATATTCAGGAGCTTCCTTTCAGGCTTTTCTTGGTGAAATAACTGCATGTCCACATTCTTTAATATTTGCTTAAAGGTTTTCTGAGCCTTTACCTATTTCGAGTACTGTATTCTATCTATGTCTTAAAATATAGAGCCAAAAACATGCTAGGCAAAGTATACTAACCTTTCTTCATAGAAACACACAATATTTGTAAAACTTGGCTGTGGTCTAATAAAAAGAAGACTGAGCAGACAGGAAGGAATTCTGGTTTAAGTCCTGGTTCTGGTACTTGCTGTGTAACCTCAAGCAAGTCACATAAACTCTCAGCGACATCATCTATACAACAAAGAGCTTGGATTAAATGTCCACAGACAGCCTAAAGTGTCACAAAAGAGACACAAAGTATTTTGGTATTTATACTAAGAAAGTAATCACCATTGGCTGGAACTACTGAAAAGTGTTACTGATTATCTTCTCCTCAAAGCTGATACTGGGAGTGTTGAGGCTTATTTGGATTTTAGCAAGTTAGAGAAGGTATTCCATATGTAGCAAGGTTCAATGAAGGAAAAATCTGAGGTACATTAGAGGTAGGCTGAGTAACATGAATTTCCACAAATGGCTGAGGAGGGTGGGGAAAAAAAAGAAAGAGAGAGTATTACGGAGGGCCTGGACTACCAAGGCAGTGCAAAGCCCCTGAAGATTTCGGAAAGGGTTCTAGGATCTCTTGCCAAGGCTACTGCAGGGGTCCAGAAGTTTGTGAATGGTCCACCCTGGAGTTGTGCAGTTGGCCATGTGCAAGCAACGTCATTCATCTCCATATCCCCAGTGCCAAGCTCAATAACCAGCATTTAGTAGTTGATCACAAAATATGTGTTGCATGACTGAATGAATAACACCCCAACTAGTTTTTCTAGTCTTCACTTTTCCCTGAGGGCTGCGTCCTGGGGGCACCATTCACATCATATCTTACGTGAATGGTGCCTATTGGAGCTGTGAAAACAGCAACCCTGCCTCAAAAAGGTCTCAGGCACCTGGACTACTAGAGCTTTCAGACAAGGGATAACTAAAGCCTGAACAACCATGATACCAGTGAGAATGGGAAGGAGAACACAGATGCCAGCATGATTGATTTCCAGGTGGTTTGGAAGATACATTAAAATACTCTGGACTAGTCAAAATAAAACCTTAGTTGATTTCTTTCCTATTTTCCTTTAGAGTAATTCAGTAATAATTTATTACATAAAAGTGGAAAGCTTGCCATGTATCTCAAGTTAGGCACAAGTTGCTGTTATCATAAACCTCATCCTTCTGTCAAAAATTTATATTGACCCTATTTTTTCTATTTTAGGATCTAGCATTTCAGTCAAAATCAAACAACCTATAGCAATATTTCAAGGAATCAGAGAAACAGCAAAAAGTCCCAAGGGACCTGATATAATATTTTTAAAATATTTCGAGTATAGGTATTTGAGTAATACCTCTACTTATAAGCATTTTTTGACACCTATATCAGAGAATATTTTGCTAAAATTGCATTGACTACTTTTATTTCTATAATTTGTTCTCCAAATATAGTTTAAAAGAGGAAAAGAACTAACACAAAGCAGAAGTCATTTTCATTACTGAAGTAAACGTCTGATTCGAATGGAGTATTTTGAAGCAATGCCCTTTCTATTAATAGCCAAGATTCACTGCATTTCTTTTCTAGAGGAATACATTAAAAAAAAAAAAAAAGAGCTACTACTACAATATTTTTGGAATTAAATAGCATAAAATAAATTAATAAATATAATAAAAATCCTTCTAGTTTTAACATTATCAGATGATTAGTACTTACAGAAACTAACTCAAAATTTATTAAGAAGCAAGATACAAATTTTGTTTGATAACTAACATAAAAGTATAGATAGCTAGCTAAAAATATTTCCCTAGATTTATATTTTATATTTAAGTGTATCACCTTGGATATTAAGCATGCCGCTAGCTATCTCTTAATGAGTACCTGAGCTGTCATTTTTAATAACAGACAATTACTACCTATAAATTGATTTTTTCCTGAAAATAATTAGTGCAATATTTAAACTAATATAGATAAGAACAGAAACTTACTATTCCCTTTATAAGAATTAGTATTATATCATAACATTGAAATACTATTCTAGAAAATCACCATTAGTATATATTTAAGACAAAAAAAAAATCAACATGTACCCAAAAGCTTAAAATGCAGCAGAACTTTACACAAAATCTAAACAATGCCTTTCAGTTGCTTCATTGCTAAGTAAGGTGATTTGGTCCATTGAGGCTATGTGAGAAAAACATACATATCTAAGATGAAATACAATAAATCAAACCAAATACTTAGGTCATTCTAATCTTAGTTACTTCTCAATTCAGAGTAAGACATGAGAGGTGAATAGGACAAAAACTCTAACTCATCTAAGTATATACATCATTAATATGCAATACAAGTATTCATATAATGTTCTATTACAATTCCATTGTTACTGTACTCTGGAAACACTATTTTCAAATGGAAAATTTAAAAAAATACCTCTTCCACAAAGCTGTCTTTCTTCTCCAACATTTCTCGTAACGTCTGAAGAATTTTAATGCACAGCTTTTCTTCTTTCTCCATTAGTTTCTTTGTATGATTAATCAACCTTAAAGCAAAACATTAAACCTTAAATAGGACAATGATTTCTCTTGAAGCTATATACAAACAGCATATCTAGAGGGAAAATATATCATGCCATTATTTGAATATGAAATCAGATATATGTTTCCAAAGTTAAAAAAAATTACACTTTAGCTTATAAATTTTCTATTATGAGGCATTCTTTTTATCTTGCAAGTAGTATATTTCAGTGGTTCTCAGGTTTATACTGGGAGCATTCTTTTTGTGAAACACAATACTTAAAAACAAACTGAAGCAGTGATATCCTTAATCCCATCATATGACCTAAAATATTTTACTAGTGGAAAAATATGGATACTAATATCATATTACATTGTATTACATCATGTTATAATATTTTATATATACCATGCCTCATTACGGAAACCCTGGTGGCATAGTAGTTACACACTAGGCTGCTAACCAAAACGTGGGCAGTTTGAATCCACCAGGAGCTCCTTGGAAACACTGTGAGGCAGTTCTACTCTGTCCTACAGGATTACTATGAGTCAGAATCGACTCCATGGCAATGGGTTTGGTTTTTTGGTTTGGTACTACGTTACACACTATAACATATATTATATAATTGTAGTAGGGTCACTATGAGTCAAAATCAACTCAACAGCAATGGGTTTTTAGTAGTATACAACACTTTAACCTTAGTATAACAGAGTGCTTCCCAGTTTCCATTAATCATCATATGCTATTTTTCACTGCTAGGACTTGATAGAAGTCTAGGCAGTCTGCATGATTAAAAGCAAAAAGAAAGATAGAAAGAAGAGTGAGGGAGGGAACGAAGGAAGATCAAAACAGTCTATTTACTATTTTTACTACAACTTGAGCAAAAACTCTAATTATATACTGGTGAACTTTTACACTGGTGTTCTATTAGAAGAGTTTGAGGGCCACAGTTATATACTATCCCCAAGAACTCTAATTTAAGTAATATGTTCACAATCAGTATTTATAAGAGCAACATGAGTTCATGTTATTAAAAAAGCTGGCCTCCAAAATGATTCAGTGAAATACAAGTCTTTATAGATAAACAGAATAATGTAGAATAAAATGGCCTGGTTTCAGTGATATAAAACCAATACTGTGGAACATAACCCTGCGAAAAAGTGAGGTTTCACTAGTTAATGGTTAGTAAGTGCTCATCAGGGTCTCTTGGTGGTGTAAACTGTTAACATGTTTGGCAACTAACTGAAAGGTTGGAGGTTTGAGTCCATCCAGAGGTATCTCAGAAGAAAGAAGTGGTGATTTACTTCCAAAATATCAACCATCAAAAATCTTATGGACACAGTTCTACTCTGACACACATGGGTTGTCATGAATCAGAACTGACTCAATGGGAACTGGTTTTTAAGTGCTTATTATCAAGTGCCAGGCAAAATATAAAGGCTTTCCATGTATTGTTTCAATCCCTACAAGTCAATGAGACAGATTCTATTATCAGGCTAATTTTCCTAATGAGAAAATGGAGGTCCAGAGAGATAAATCAACTTGCCTCCTGTTAAATGGGAGGGCCTAGAAATAAGCCCAGGTTTGCCTGGCTTCACAGTCAAAATTCCTAAGCATCACTCTGGGGTGACATGATGCAGTTCACTGATCTCAGGAATATCAGTCATGAAAAAAAGTACCTACACACTCTAAGTTGTACGCAGCCAACACTCACACGCTCTTTTATAACAGTGATAAATATATATATCACGTGATAAATGCTGTAACAGAGATATTGGCAAATGCTAAGACTAAAGAAAGAAAAAATTTCATTCTGTTGGGGAAGAATTCCCTAGGGCTGACCAGAGAAGATTTCAGGGAAAAGATAACACTTAGCTATGAATTATTCACACTGGGCAGGAAGGTGGGGAGAGAAGGCATCCCTGCCAAGGGAACAGTATGAACAAAGGGCAGACAGGAAACTGATCTGTGTGTCGAGAAGATGTACACCAACTGCCACATGGAACAAGAGACTGGAAGAGATGAGGTCTGACAAGTAGGGAACGGAATATTATATTGAAGGTCTGGAGTTTATTTTGTAGGAAACAGGCAACCCATGTTGTAAAGGACCTAAATGACTTATAAGAAAGATACCATAGATGGCCACAAAAGATGAAGTATAGGAATGAGAACAATGCAAGAGATGAAGAGGGCATGTGGTGGGGTAAGGATGCAAGAAGTAATATAGAAGTAAAACGGCCAAGACTTAGTAAATAATAGCATATGGGAAATGGAATAAGAGAAAGATCATAGACACCTGAAATTTACAGACTGGAGTAATAGATGGACGATGATACTTTTTAAATGATACTTACTTCATGCCGAAAGAGGAGTACCCAAACCCACTCCCATCGAGTCGATTCCATCTCATAGCAACCCTATAGGACAGAGTAGAACTGCCCCCATAGAGTTTCCAAGGAGCACCTGGTGGATTTGAACTGGCGACCTCTTGGTTAGCAGCTGTGGCACTTAACCACTATGCAACCAGGGTTTCCAAAAGAAGAGTACATCAGAAGGCAAAAATGATTTCATTTTAGACATGTTGAGTCTGGGCAGGGCATTACATATCCATGTGGTCTGGTCCAGAAGGCAGAACAGTCGTTCTAAAGTTTTCCTTGCAAGAAAAGTAAAGCCTGCCACTCTAAAACTTCTACTTGTGGACCTTTCTTTCACATGATAGTCTTTGAATACATTATAGTTTTGACAGACATTTTAAATTTCTTTAAATTTTTTTTTTTCTCCCTCTCAGGCTATTTCCGTTGTAACCATTCTTTAGATAAAATA
Source organism: Loxodonta africana (assembly GCF_030014295.1). NCBI lineage: Eukaryota > Metazoa > Chordata > Mammalia > Proboscidea > Elephantidae > Loxodonta > Loxodonta africana. The sequence goes on along the minus strand of NC_087345.1, from coordinate 112,078,286 downwards.
CTTAATTCACCAACCGTACTGAAAACATAAAGCAAAAAGTTGAGTGATCATTTGCTAAGGTACCTCTAAAAGGTATGCATATATCACATAATGTTTGTTTGGGATAGATCAGTGGCTTTTAAATATTTTTCTATGATCAAAATAAATAAATTTCACAAAACAACCCAGGATCTAGATAAATGTGTGAGTGTGTGTATAAAATGGACAGAAAAGCTACCCTTACTATATGAAATGCACTCTGATATTTCATATTCTTTTCTAATTCCTTTTTTTTAGTTAGCTGTCTCCCACTCCCTAAGCTGATTTCAAAATTCATAAGTGGGCCATATGCCACAGTTTGAATATCACTGAGATTCTCCTTCACAAGGGAGGAGTAGGTGCCGATTTGAATGCACTGTAACTAACCAATTTAAAGGTAACCCCATGTTAACTTATTCTCTTCTCTCTCATTCTTTGTGACTAGGTGGATATGTGAATCCAGGTCCTTTCCTAGGGTCTATCCCTCACATTGTCCAGCAGACACATCTGAGTCAACAGATTCCAAGAATTAGAATCATTTGGGGAAATAAGAAGCCTCACTTAGACCTTGTACTAAGCTATAGTCTCCAACTATGCTTTACCAGAGAGCTCTGTACAGCAATACCAAGCTCCATACATAGCTATTAATAAAGTTGGGTGTGAACTGCGTTAGATGCCTTTAGAAATAAAACCTTTGGTTCCCCCCAGGGTTAGGAGGAGGGGTAGGTTAAGCATCAGAGCAGAAAATAGACATTCCCGAGCCTCTGGCTATAATATAATCACAACAGCACAAAAATCTTATTTCTAACCACTGAAGTAAAATGTGGCATCCTTTTCTTCCAACTGGGTGTGAGTTCGTATCACTGCTGCTTCTCTCCTTTAGTTTGCCTGATGCTACCACAGGCCTGCTCCCATCTTCAGTACAGGTCAGTACTTTGTTGATTCTCAGATTTACTTTATATCGCCTTTTCATAAACCTGTATCTTTAAGTTGTAGATGAATGCCACCCAATAGACATTTCTGTGATAAGAGAAATGTTCTAGATCTGTACTATCAAATTTGGCAGCCACATGTGGCTATTGAGCACTTGAAATTTGGCAAGAGCAGCTGGTAAAATTAATTTTTTATTTAATGTTAATTAATTTAAATTTTAATTTAAGTAGCCAGATGTGGCCAGTAGCTATTGTACTGACTGCCTAGTTCTAGACCAGTAAGGTTCAGATAGTAAATCTTTTAGGCTTTGAAGGCCATACAGTGTCTGTATCGACCAGGCGACTCTGCCACTGCAGCGAGAAAGCAGCCATAGACAATACAGAAACGAATGAGCACGGCTGTGTTACAATAAAACTTTATTTACAAAAATGGACAATGAGACCAACTTAGCTTGCAGGCCAGTTTCAAACCCCTATTCCAGACTATCAACTCTCAGTCATATCTGTGGGATCATACTAATTTCCTGGAGTTAAAATTCTCCACTTTATAACCCATATCCTATATCCCTTTCATGCCTGGTGGTACATACAGTGAACATGAAATTTTTAGCCTCTAGCATTTATTAGAAAGATGTTGTACGACTGACAGTGCATGCTGCCACAAGCCAGAGACCTTTATGACTGTTTGAAACCAAAGAAATGGGCATGTGCCGCAAATTACTGTTTTTATAGGATATTGTATGAGGCATATATATATATGTTTATTTATACTAAATTACTAGGCAATACCTCTACTTAAAATTTTCTTTCTAATATCCTCCACAGTAATCAGTTTTGCAGACAATCTGGGCCTCTTCATTTTAAAGTTCTTATGATGAGACTAGTAATTGTCCAGACAAACACATTCTTCCCAGGCCCCCTTGGTTATAGTGGACACGGAGCCAAGAATCCATGATTCTGGCCCCTAATTTAGAAACTACATCTATTCTTGAACAAGATCTTGTAGTCAGTTCTTCTCATCCCAAGCCTTCTTTTCTCTCCCAAAGTCTCAGCTTTAACTTGTAAAAGAGGAAAATACTTGTATTCCCTCATCCCTCAGTTTCTGCCTTAGCACATCACAGTCAACCAAGAGGGCTTCTAAACCTCTTTCAACAATATCCTCAACCACACAGGAAGTTATGGTGGTGGAAAATGGTCAAGGAGGTTGGCAGTCCTACCTGACTCTCCATCCAGATATTCTCCCCAGGGAGACCATGCCCTTCTGCTTGGCCTTCTTGAGTCTACACGTGATTACCCACAAATCTCTCAACAAGCTGCCTTCCACATATGAACATGTCTCTTCTCTCCGCAGCTAGTTACTGTTTTTCTCACAGCTGCTTATACTTACAGATCTTCCTTGATAATTTTTCACTTTCCACTAAAATGAAAACATTCTAGGGTAAAAATATTAGCTCTAATAGATCTGACAACTCCACAAAAAAAAAAAAAAGCTAAAAAATTAAGTAAATGAAAGAGTAGCATGGCAGAGCGCTAGGTCTGAGGCTTCATTGCGCTTTACCTGAAGCACACCTGAGCCTCAGCCTTCTCATCTCTAAAATGGAGCGGACCTCTCAATCTCATGGGGTGTTTGTTCAGATTAGATGAAATCATGGGAAATACATGGGACAGTAACACACATGGTAAGGCCTCAATACATGTTCTCTTTCCTTTCTCTCTTAGTGAAAATCAGTGACTTTAAACAGGAAGCTTTTAAAAGGTCACACCATATAGTTATAGAAAGGAATCAGAACCAAAATTTTATTTTCTGTGATATTCTGTGCCCAATGATAATGATATACTTTAAATTCAGCAGATTTTAGCAAACTATGATAACTTGACCTTCATGAAAATAAAATTTCAAATGCCTCAAATTAATTATTTTGATATTTACTTATTAAGGTGGATCTCAGACATTAACATACTCTGTGGACTGTCATCACGTGTAGACAGAATAAAAAGCCAGAACCAGAGAGGCCCTCTCAGTTTGGTAACACTGGCGAAACTCAGATTATATCCACTTACTTGGACATGAAAGCACCACATCTTATTCTTGCATCACTTCCCTCAGGGAACAGTAGTTCTGGACTGTACAATACATCGACCAACACTGAGAACTCGGCCTGCATCATCGGGCTGAACTGCTGCTCTAAAGAGGCCACTACATCCTGAGGAATAGAGCATAAGAGAACCCATGTGAAGGGTATGTCAGATTTCGCCTTTTGGAGATATGACAAACTTAAGAAAATTAACCAGGACATGAGAATTTCAGAGAATATGTGCCCTACCCTCCTAGGTTACAGAATGTCTGTGCTTTAAAAATAGTCTGGTTTTATGTGTAAACATTGATGGCTGGGTCTGTCTTTTTTCACCTATGAATTAAGGAGGAGTGAGTAGCCCTTTGATTTCTAAAGACATACATCCAAAAAGATGAAAGGTCAGTAAAGTCACTGTTATAGGCCCTGCAGTGCTTAAGACTGTAAAGGACACACGACAGGTATTCATCAAATGGGAATAAATTGACGCATGCTTGGGGAACAGTTGAAAAAAAAAATTTTATGTGCATCACTGGCCACCCAGAACGATTTATTCCAATGTGGAATTCCCTGATATATTATTTAAAGCAGTATTATACTATACAGAGATTTAATCACATTCAATAGTATTTCAAATTATACTTTTTGATAGACACAACTGGTCACTTGCCCAATAGCCTTTCTTTTTCCTTGCTAACAGAATCACAATTTTATTTCTGAATTAGGCAGCAAACTTCTCAGGAATGGTCAGCCCTCTCAGCTTTGGGTGGAGATTGATTAGTTTAAACCAATCATGGTTATTCTATTTCCCTACCAGCAATTAGTCTAGGCATGAATATGTGATACTGGCCAAAATCAAATCAGGTGAAGTATTCTGAGCACATGTGTGGCGGGGGAGCTAGGGAGGATATTTTTTCAAAACTACCTACTATTTTCAAGGCAGTTTAAGGATGTGAATCCAAAATTTGAGATGGCCCCCATGTGATCTTTGGAGACCATCCTTAAAATGAAAGTCAACAATTAAGAGCACTAGGACCCTGACCTCATCCAGCTGCTGAATTAATCAACTATGGAAGAACCCCAACTTTAGATTTCTTGCTATGTGAAAGGATATATTCTTTATTGTTTAAGCCACTTTTAGCTGAATATTGTGTTAATTATAGCTGAAAGCATCCTAACTGATGTATTTCTAAAATGAACTGTAGGTAATAATAATATACTGAACATTCTCTAATGATTAAAACACCCCCTTTTCATTTTTAAAATAACTATTTTAGGGGAAAAAAAAAACTCAAATAAAGCAACAATTTATTTACCCATCAACTATGGCATATTCTTTTAGGTAGAAAACTGATTGCAACGAATTTCTTTCTTACAGCAGCATGGATGGGGATACCACCTCTCTAAATTTCTCACAGCTACATTTCAGGCATTGTTGTTGTTAGGTGCTGTTGAGTAGGTTCCGACTCATACTGACCCTATGTACAACAGAATGAAACCCTGCCCAGTTCTGCGCCATCCTGACAATCGTTATACTTGAGCCCATCGTTGCAACCACTTTGTCAATCCATCTTATCGAGGGTCTTCCTCTTTTTCACCGACCCTCTACTTTACCAAGAATGATGTCCTTCTCCAGGGACTGAACCCTCCTGATAACATGCCCAAAGCATGTGAGACCTAGTTTCACCATTCTTGCTTCTAAGGAGCATTCTGGTTGTACTTCTTCCAAGACAGATTTGTTCATTCTTTTGACAGTTCATGGTATACACAATATCCTTCACCAATACCATAATTCAAAGGCATCAATTCTTTCGTCTTCCTCATTCATTGTCCAGCTCTGCATGCATATGAGGTGACTGAAAACACCATGGCTTTGGTTAGGCGCACCTTAGTATTCAAGGCGACATCTTTGTTTTTCAACACTTCAAAACGGTCTCTTGCAGCAGATTTGCCCAATGCAATGTATTGTGTGATTTCTTGACTGCTGCTTTCATGGGTGTTGATTGTAAATCCAAGTAAAATGAAATCCTTGAAAACTTCAATCTTTTCTCCATTTGTCATGCTGTGGCTTATTGGTCCAATCGTGAGGATTTCTTTATGTTGAGGTATAATCCATACTGAAGGATGTGGTCTTTGATCTTCATCAGTAAGTGCTTCAAGTCCTCTTCACTTTCAGCAAGGAAAGTTATGTCATCTACATAATGAAGGTTGTTAATGTATCTCCCTCCAATCTTGATGCCCCATTCTTCTTCCTAGAGTCCAGCTCTCAGATTATCCGCTCAGCATACAGACTGAATAGATATGGTGAAAGAATACAACGCTGACACACACCTTCTGACTTTAAATCACACAGTATCCCTTTGCTCTGTTTGAACGACTCCTCTTGATCTGTGTACAGGTTCCTCATGAGCACAATTAAGTGTTCTGGAATTCCTATTCTTCTCAATGTTACCCATAATTTGTTATGATCCACACAGTTGAATGACTTTGCATAGTCAATAAAACATAGGTAAACAACTTTCTGGCATTCTCTGCTTTCAGGCGGGATCCATCTGACATCAGCAATGATATACCTGGTTCCACAACCTCTTCTGAATCTGGCTTGAACTTCCAGCAGTTCCCTGTCAATGTACAGCTGCAGCTGCTTTTGAAGGATCTCCTGCAAAATTTTACTTGCGTGTGATATTACTGATATTGTTCAATAATTTCCACATTCAGTTGGATCACCTCTCTTAGGAATACACATAAATATGGATCTCTCCCAGTAGGTTGGCCAGGTAGCTGTCCTCCAAATTTCTTGGCATAGTTAAGTGAGCACCTCCAGTGCTGCATCCATTTGTTAAAACATCTCAGTTGGTATTCCATCAATTCCTGGAGCCTTGTTTTTCACAAATGCCTTCAGTGCAGCTTGGACCTCTTCCTTCAGTACCTTCAGTTCCTGATCATACACTATATGGTTGAACATCAACCTGTTCTTTTGGTACAGTGACTCTGTATTCCTGCCATTTTCTTTTGATGCTTCCTACATCATTTAATATTTTCGCTGTAGAATCCTTCAGTGTTGCAACTCAAGGCTTGAATTTTTTCTTCAGTTCTATCAGCTTGAGAAATGCCAAGTGTATTCTTCCCTTTTGGTTTTCTAACTCCAGGTCTTTGCACATGTCATTACAATATATTTCAGGCATTAACTCATGTTTAATGCTTTCTTTCCTTTAGCAAAAGCGATCATTTGTACTTTAACTGCTCTTAATAAGCTTTCTGAGAAATTTCTGATGACAATTAAAAGAGGTGGCCCATTGCCGTCGAAACAATTCTGACTTATAGCAACCTTATAGGACAGAGTAGTACTACCTCACAGGATATCCCAGGAGCGGCTGATGGATTCAAACTGCTGACCCTTTGGTAAGCTTTTAACCACTGTGCCACCAGGGCTCCTAAAAGAGACTAGCAGGAAAGAAATTGCATAAAGGAGAAAACTAGATATAACATAAAGGTCGGAAGACCATATGATTATCAAATATGATTATATTTAACAATATGCCACTAAAAACATATCAAGAGTCTCTGGAATGATGCAAACAGTTAATGCAATTTGTTGCTAACCAAATGGTTGGTGGTTCAAGTCCACCCAGAACTACCTCAGAAGAAAGGCCTGGAAATCTACTTCCAAAAAATTAGCTATTAAAAGCCCTTGTGGATCACAGTTCTTGTCTGACACACATACGATCATCATGATTCAAAACTGACTCAACAACAACTGGTGGTGGCAAAAATGTACTATTTTTCTGATGACCTCTCTTCTTCATTTCATTTACTCAGCAAATTGTTCTCAGGCTCTAATGATGTAAATCCTGCTTTTAACCCTTATTTTAATCATGGGGCAACTGCAAAATCTCTCTAAGTCTGTTTTCCAACACAGAAACTTCAAATAACAATATAACAAATCACACAAGCTTGCTGTGGGGATTAAATTTAAGTTCATAGAGCTGCCTCTGACACATGTTGGCTGCTTATTAATAAATGTGAGTAATCATTATTACCGAACACTTGAAATGATCACCCTGTTGCCAACTTCAGTGGTTACTTTCCTGTCCTTGTCTTGTTCAACTAGTGCTAAGCATTTTACACATGTGTTCCTCATCTTAAAACGCTTTGTGCTCTCACCTTCTGTAACACCACCTTTTCTTTATTTTCCACCTATGTCCTGACCACTCTTTCACCAACTCCCGGTAGCTCCTGGTCCTTTTCTTGTCTCAATTTACACTTCTGACGGCTGTCATCCATTTCCATGGCATTAATTTCATATGTATATGCTGGAAACTCCCAAATTTATATCTCCAGCCTGGACATCTTTCCAGGCTCATATATCCAACTGCCTAGTTGCCACACCCACTTGGATATCTAAATAGGCATCTTGAACTTAAAATTTCCCAAAGAGAACCTTTGATTCAAACTCTCCCTCAATCATTTCTCCCACATTCTTTCCTATCTTAGCAAATGATACCATCATATCAGACCCAAAGTCATCCTTGAGTCCTCCTTCCATCACCCACAACTCATAAAACCAATCCACCAAGTCTTGGCCTTACATCCAAATATACCCAAAATTCATCCACTTTTCTCCATTACTATTGTTTCCCCCCTTAACCCAAGACACTATCATCTTTTGCCTGAATTAATGCACTAACTACCTAATAACTACCACTGTCTCTATGCCTGGACCTCTGCTTAAAATCTCCAAAGATTTACTATCACACTTAGAATAAAATCCAAATGCCTTACCATGTCTCTACATGACATGCTTACTTATAATACTCTCCTCTTTGCTCACTAAATTCCAGCCCCAATTGGCTTCTCCTGGCTCCTCAAAACCACCAACTTAGTTCCTGCCTAACGGCTTTTGCGTTTACTATTTCCTCTCCCTAGAACTCTCTGTCCCCAGATCTTGGACTAGATGGTTCCTTTTCATTATTCAGGTCTCAATTCAAGTAATACCTCAGCCTGAAGGACTCCCTAACTATAGGATCAATTCCCAGTAATTCTACACATGTTACCCTGCTTTATTTTATTCACAGCAATTTTAATTATCTAACATTATCTTATTTATCTAATGATGTTAGCATGTAAGTTCCATGAAAGCACCGACTCTGTCTTGCTCAGGGCTCCATCTCCAGAAACACAGTGCTAACACAGAGTATGCCCCCAAAATATATTTGTTTAATGGAAGTGCCTATCATTGTCCTGAAACAAGTATAGGGCACACTTGTTCTGTGCTGGTTGACACTACCACCCACCTACCCTTGCTGAAATGTCCTAATCCCTGACTCTCATAAACCCGACTTCCCTCCTTTCTAATCCTACTTTTTTCTCTCCTTATTTGGCCATTCTACCCATTGCTGGCCTCTCATGCCTGTTCTTTTGCTCCCATTGCTATACTCTTTCTCTGAGCAATACCATCTATCCTCATTCTAAATACTATCCCCAGATATAGATTTAAGTTTCAATATATTCAGTAGCCTATAAGATATCTGGATGTCAATCTGTTAACCTAATTCAGCATACTTTCAATGACCATAGCCAATCTTCCCATACCGTGTCCTCCCAATTCCTCTTACAACAGTCTTAATAACATCATTTCATCTCCAATCATCACAGCCATTTTAAACCCCCCTCATACCTTCTCCCTATTTCTATCCAAGAGCTACCATGCCTGTTGACCCTGAATTTATTGTCAGCAACACCTGTTTCTTCATTTCATTCATACCACTGCCTCACTGGTTGTGATTTTTAGTAACTCCTAACTAATCTGCCCTTCTCTAGTCTCTCCCTGGTAATCTTACCCTGCAAACTAAAAACTGTTTACTCAATCATAATAACATTTCCCCCAAAAACTGTTAATAGTTCATGTCCTTCAAGTTTCCCATACTATCTGAATCAAACTTGTCTTTTTAATAATGTACCATAAAACTCTGCTATTAAAATTCTGAACTTTAGCCAATTAATCTGCATTTGACCCCGAATAATTTAGTATTTTCCCAGTTCATACCTTGACCAGTCTCCAGGACAAAAATTTCCTCACACATACTCAACTTTCTCCATGGAATGGTCTACTAAATTTCACAGATGAAAAGATATTTCCCTTCCCTGAATAGCACTCAATGTACCAGAACATCCAGTTCAAAAGCATGGGCGGGATACTACCCAAGTAATTTGGGAATAATCGTGCTTGGCCCATTCTGGCTAAAGGAGAGGGCGAGCATAAGAGAGTACTGAGAGATAAGTTGAAGCAAGGACATAAATACTTACTATGTGAATTTTTGTGGAAAATAATATTATTGTATTATTGATATTATAATTATTATTTTGATATTACGGCACACTACCATACCATCAGAGCCCTGGTAGCACAGTGGTTAAGAGCTCAAAAGGTCGGCAATTCAAATCCACCATTCGCTCCTTGGAAACCCCATGGGGCAGTTCTATTCTGCCCTGTAGGGTCACTATAAGTTGGAATCAACTCAATGGCAATGAGTTTGGTTTTGGGGTTTTGGAACCATACCATCAAAACACATTAAATAATATAAAATAACTATAAATAAATAAATAAATAAGAACTTACATCTGGAAGCCTATGCATTTAAATTCGGGTACAGGTGGTAGGGAGTTGTAAAGCCTGAATGCCAACTAGAATTTTATGTATTTTTAACCATTTTTTGTTTGTGTGATTGCATATTTAAAAAATTATAATTTAGAAAATATTAATGCTATTTCATGCTGTCATTATACCTGTAACTTTTCAATTATATTTCTATAATCCCAAGCAGGCCCTCCAAGAGCTTCCTTAAAGCGTGGTCCAGAGCGAGCAGACAATCTCCAACCCATGGCTGCTCTTTGTACCATGTTTGAATGGCTCTTCATGAAGAGGGTATTGACTTGGCTGTCCAAATCTACTGGAATGGCAATTCCACGGTTCTTTGCTGAAAAAAGAAAGATTTAAAATAGTTTCCTCTTACTTTGACTTCTTATACATTACCAAAGCAGCTGTAAAAACAAAGAACAATTTAAAAAGGAAAAACATCAAATCTTTAAACTCTGCCATTGAATTGTTTATGTAACTTCAAAAACTTTAAGCCTGAATGTATTACAATTCTCAATACCAATTAGTAAAATGAGTTCATTAAACATTCCAGAATTTACTTGATTTCTTGATGATTAATGCTTGAAATATACTTCATACAGCATCAATATAGAAACACATTGTATAATAACCATGAACATTCATACCTTCCCAGTTGCCAAAGAAAATAAGAAAGCATACAGAAAAGTCATGATAAAATCCCACCTCTCCATTCATTAATTAAATGAGCGTGTGTGCATATGTGTGCATGTGTGTTTGTGCACGTGCACATGCATGAAATTGTATGCAGTAAAAATCTGAGAGTAGAAATTAAAAACTCGAAGGTTTTTCTGAAAAAAAAAAAAACCTTAGACAATGGCACAAAGAACGCATCCTTTTTCTTGGATCTACTGAAAAGTATATTTTAACAGACTAAAAAATGAGAATGCCTGCCATAAGCAAAATAGAAACATTGAGGCATTTTTGCCAGACAGAATGAAGATGGAATTTGTCCATCACAGAAAGAACAGAAGAAACTGCCCCAAAGACATTTGAGTTAGAACAGGTCATCCAATACGAAGAGTGGCAGTGGGGCTGGGGGAATCTTCTGGGCAATTCACTAAGGAATAGCATCTGGATAGCTGGGAAGAGAAGGCCCTTCTCCATCTGACTAGCATAAACAGAGTAGTTGGCAGCAGCAGTATTTCCCCAGAGGATAAAGTTAGAGAAACATTCTCTCAATAAAGTAGAATACCTGCCTGGAGAGAATGCCAAATGAAGGTGTTAGGACCTGGCATAGAAATGGAGCAACTCTTGAATTCATTCCAAAATTCCTCATCAAATAACGGGTGGCATGGTAGGAAAAAGGAAAGGCCGCTCCAGCAAGGGGAGAAAATATGTTAAAGGCTCCAACCTCCAAGCAAAGCCCTCCTTATTTTAACATTTGCTGGTATTCCCAGCCTGCCTCTGCTTCGCACATTCACACACACACACACACACACACACACCCCTCAAAGGAAAGCCTGCATGTCATTTCTTTACCCCCTTACTAGGAACTCAGTGTTTGCCCTGCTATTTACGGAATTCTAGTGAAGAAATAGACCCTCAAAAATGCAGAGGAAACCCATGCTAGCCACCCATCCCGGTCATTGCACAGATCTTCGTAATTATGAACACACCACCAAGGACCATGGGGAAAACCAGAGCATTAAGAATAACTAACCACAGCAAAAACAGAGAAGATTCAGGGAAGACTAAAAATGTATAAATGATTCTAATTATTGTCCTCAGAGATACTAGAGTAGATATCGCATCCAAAAAAACAAGAAAATCAGAAAAAGAATTCTTGAAAACTAAAATATGACTGCAAAAATAAACATTTTAAAAATTGGCTAAGCAAGAAAAAACACGAACAAAGACCAAACTGGCAATCTGGAAAACGAAGTCAAGAAATCTTCTAGAACATAAGGCATAAAAGATCAAAATAGAAAATAAAGCACAGAGATTATCTAACAGATCGAAGTTCCAAAAGGAAACAGCACAGGCAATGAAGGGAAAGAAATCGTTAAGAAAAAAAAAAAATTTTTTTTCTTTGGCCCACTTTGTGTTAAACAGGATTAAATAAGCATATTTTGCCATATTCTGGTAAAAATGTAAATATCAACCACAAAGAGAAAATCACAAGAACTACCATAAGGGAAAGATTTCTTTTCAGAAATCAGAATGATACCTGGCTTTTCATCATCAACATTGGATGCTAGAAGACAGTAGAATATCTTTAATGTTCTGAGGCACAAAGTATGTTAAAATTAGAAGCATGTACCCACCTAAACTAAAAGTAAAGTGCAATTCCAAAATAAAGACATTCCAGAACACGTAAAGACTCCGAAACACTTCCCTGAACCCTCTATGAAAAAAATACTCAAAAAAATGAGAAAGGAATTCAAGAAAAGGATGCCATGAATACAAGAAACCATGGCAACTGACTATGAACATGAAGAAGAGAAAAAGCTAGTAACAAAGGAAAGATGACCCATTAGAGATTCATAGTTGGAATGTTCTCATTAAGTTGGAAAAGTTTCAATATCATAGGGCTGCATTTTGTTCTATAATTATTTTACAGAGAAAAACATTTATATATCATAGTATGTTCTGCTCATTGATTTTTCAAGTTGTTATCAACCTAGAAAAGGTTTAATTATGTTTCAGAATAGAACACAAATATCGCAAACCATAACAATGTAAAGCAATAATTAGAATGTAGAGTGGGAGAGAAGAGGTTGAAATGAAGGGAATATATTAATTTCCTTATTTTTCACAGTGTGGATAATATAGACATTAGTTAAAACTGTTAAGTTAAGAAATAGAGGCATAAGAGTTATCACTTAAAGCTATTATATTCACCAGAAAAATTTCTTTACAAGACTGAAGGGATAAAAAGAAACGGGGGTGGAGGGGGCAGTAGACAGGTATCTAACTCACTTCACATAATGAGAGGAGAAGACAACAGTAGACAGTACTATTTCTGCTGATGAAAATTCTTTGAAGCTGAAAGATGTGTAAAAATGTCTTTAAAAAGGATAATTTTAGCAACCAACACAAAAACAGGTACCAATTTAAACAAGAGCTTGAGTAGGTTTTAAAAGAATAATAATAGCTCTAAGGTAACCCTAAACAATCAATTGTACCACTACTCAGATTTCCCTAGTGAGTTAGTGAATGTTTTCCTAATATTGATTATAATTTCCCTTTTCAAAGCACACACAATACTGCTTACACAGTATTTTCTAAGCAACAAAAATTCTAATCTTTAGTGTTGCTCAAAATGTATTATAAAGTTTCTGCCAATCTTTAAACAAATGGGGGGGGGGAAGGCTGGGATTTTTTGTTGTTGTTTGTAGTTTTTTTATAGGAATCAGGTACATTAATGGAACTGAACACCTAATAAGTGCTCCTGTTACGAATATGACTTACACAAAGAACTGCTCAATGAATACTTTTCTAACGACACCAGCGGAAATTTCATTAAATGGCAGCAGCACCTCTGTTATTCTTAGCACTGCCCAGTCCTAAGCCATCCTCATAATCCTTGTTATGCTTGAGCTCACTGTTGCAGCCATTATGTCAATCCATCTTGTTGAGGGTCTTGCTCTTTTTTGCTGACTCTCTACTTTACCAAGTATGATGTCCTTCTCCAGGGACTGATCCCTTCTCATAGGATGTCCAAAGTATGTGAGATGTAGTCTTGCCATTCTTGCTTCTAAGGAGCATTCTGGTTGTACTTCTTCCAAGACAAACTTGTTCATTCTTTTGGCAGTTCATGGTATATTCAATTTTTTTTGCCAACACCACAATTCAAAGGCATCAATTCTTCTTCGGTCTTCTTTATTCATCATCCAGCTTTCACATGCATATAAGGCATTTGAAAACACCATGGCTTGGGTTAGGTGCACCTGAGTCTTCAAGGCAACATCTTTGCTTTTTTTAAAGAGGCCTTTTGCAGCAGATTTGTCCAATGCAATGCACCATTTGATTTCTTGACTGCTGCTTCCATGGGTGTTGCTTGTGGATCCAAGTAAAATGAAATCCTTGACAGCTTCAATCTTTTCTCCGTTTTTCATGATGTGGCTTACTGGTCCAGTTGTGAGGATTTTTGTTTTCTTTATGTTGAGGTGTAATTCATACCGAAGGCTGTAGTCTTTGATCTTCATCAGTAAGTGCTTTCAAGTCCTCTTCACCTTCAGCAAGCAAGGTTATGTAATCTGCATAATGCAGGTTGTTAATGAGTCTTCCTCCAATCCTGATGCCCTGTTCTTTATATAGTCCAGCTTCACCATGCATCTGCCAGTTTGTGGTACTGTGGGCTTGCCTGTTGCTATGATGCTGGACGTTATGCTACTGGTATTCAAAAACCAGCAGGGTTACCCATGGCAGGCAGGTTTCAACTGAGCTTCCAGACTAAGATAGACTAGGAAGAAGGACCCAGCAGTCTACTTCTGAAAAGAATTAGCCAGTGAAAACCTTATGAATAATATGGAGGACATTATGTTGAATGAAATAAGTCAATCATAAAAGGACAAATACTGTATGATCCCACTTTTATAAAAAGTTAATATGTTTGCTCACAGAAAGTAATATTCTTAGATGGTTACCAGGAATGGAATGGAAGGAGAGGAAGAATCACCTACCAGATAGTAGACACACATTAATTCTGGTGAAGGGAAAGGCAATACATAATATAGAAGTCAGCACAATGTGACCAAGGCAAATGAAGACACTGAGAGGTACACAAGAATAAAGGACAACAACAGTAACAACTATGGTAACAAATATGCTCACTCATCTATGCCAAGAAATTTGGAAGACAGCTCCCTGGCCAACCAACTAGAAGAGATCCATATTTATGCCTATCCCAAAGAAAGCTGATCCAACGAAACGAGGAAGTTATGGAGTAATATCATTAATATCACATGCAAGTAAGATTTTGCTGAAGATCATTCAAAAGCAGCTGCAGCAGTACATGGACAGGGAACTGCCAGAAATTCAAGCCAGATTCAGAAGAGAACATGGAACCAGGGATATCAGTGCTGATGTCAGATGAATTCTGGCTAAAAGCAGAGAATACTAGATCGATGTTTACCTGTGTTTTATTGACTATGCAAAGGCATTCGACTGTGTGGATCATAACAAATTATGGATAGCATTGTGAAGAATGGGAATTCCAGAACACTTAATTGTGCTCATGAGGAAACTATACATAGATCAAGGAGCAGTCGTTTGAAAAGAACAAGGGGATACCGCATGGTTTAAAGTCAGGAAAGGTATGCGTCAGGGTTGAATACTTCCATCATACCTATTCAATTTGTATGCTGCGCAAATAATCTGAGAAGCTGGAAGAAGAACGCAGCATCAGGATAGGAGAAAGACTCATTAACAACCTGCGTTATGCAAGTGACAGAACCTTACTTGCTGCAACTGAAGAGGACTTGAAGCACTTACTGATGAAGATCAAAGACCACACCTCAACATAAAGAAAACAAAAATCCTAAAAAGTTTCCTGAACACAACCAAACACTTCGAGGGACAGAATAGCTGGGGCTGGGGTCTGGGGACCATGGTTTCTGGGGACATCTAGATCAACTGGCCTAACAAAGTTTATTAAGGAAATGTTCTGCATCCCACTTTGGTGAGTGGCATCTGGGGTCTTAAAAGTTTGTGAGTGGCCATCTAAGATGCACAGATTGGTCCCAACCCACTTGGAGTGAGGGAGAATGAAGAACACTAAAGACACAAGGAAAACATTAGCCCAAGAGACAAGAGGGCCACATAAACCAGGGACTCCATCAGCCTGAGACCAGAAGAACTAGATGGCGCCCAGTTACCACCAATGACCACCCTGACAGGGAACACAACAGAGAGTCCCTGATTAAGTGGGAGGAAAGTATAAAACAGAACTCAAACTTACATAAAAAAGACCAGACTTAATGGTCTGACTGAGATTGGAGGAACCCCGGAGACCATGGCCCCCAGATGTTACATTAACCCAGAACTAAAACCATTCCCAAAGACCATTCTTCAGGCAAAGATTAGCCTGGACTACAAAACATAAAATAAAACTTAAGAAGAGTGTGCTTCTTAGTTCAAGCAGATACACAAGCCCAGATGGGTAGCTCTTCTTTGGAGGCAGAATGAGAAGGCAGGAAGGGACAGGAGCTGGTTGGATGGACACAGAAAACCTGGGATTGGAAAGGGGGAGTGTGCTGTCACATTGTAGGGATTGCAGCTAGTGTCACATGACAATATATATATAAAAATTTTGTATGAGAGATTAACTTGAGCTGTAAAATTTCACCTGAAGTACAATAAAAAAAGAAAACAAAAATCCGCACAACTGGACCAATGAACAATATCATGATAAACAGAGAAAAAATTGAAGTTGTCAAGGATGTCATTTTACTTGGATTCACAATCAACACCCATGGAAGCAGCAGTCAAGAAATGAAACAATGCATTGCATTGGGCAAATCTGCTACAAAAGGTCTTTTTAAAGTGTACTTGTCACTGCGATATATGCTTAGATAGATAAACTGACAGACGGGGGAAAAGGCAACTGAAAGTTTAAGCATTAATTGGCAAACTTGGTTGGTTGTCAAGCCCTATCATACTGACCCATAAGAATAAGAACAGTTGGTGCCAAAGGAAGGTGGTAATGGGGTTAGCAGGGAGTGGTACTTTTCTGTGTCATGTTAAACTATACGGAATAAACCTCTACTGAAGCATTCGTATTTTAAACATTAAAGATATTAAATGCATTTTTCCTGTTTAGAACCCAAACTATACTAGATAGATCCTCAGTTAATCCCCAAAAAGAAAAAAGAATACAAATTTTATAGGTTACTCAAGAACAAGTATTGGCACACCTGACTAGTAATCTGGAAAAAATTAAGTTGACTCCATACCTTATACCTTATGTCATGGATTGAATTATGTGCCCCCAAAATGTGCGTATCAACTTGGGTAGGCCATGATTCCCAGTATTGTGTGGTTATCCTCCATTTTGTGATTGTAATTTTCTGTTAAGAGGATTAGAGTGGGATTGTAACACCACCCTTACTCAGGTCACTTCCCTGATCCAAAGTAAAGGGAGTTTCCCTGGGGTGTGGCCTGCACCACCTTTTACCTCTCAAGAGATAAAGGGAAAGGGAAACAAGCAGAGAAATGGGAACCTCACACCACCAAGAAAGCAGTGCCAGGAGCAGAGTGCCTCCTTTTGGACCTGAGGTTCCTGTGCTGAGATGCTCCTAGACCAAGGGAAGACTGGTGACCAGGACCTTCCTCCAGAGCCAACAGAGAAAGAAAGCTTTTCCCAGCTGGCGCCCTAAATTCGGGCTTCTGGCCTATTGGACTGTGAGAGAATAAACTTCTTTTTGTTAAAGCCATCCACTTGTGATATTTCTGCTATAGCAGCACTAGATGATTAAGATACCTTACAACTAAATATATTTTAGATACCTTAAAAATTGAAATGAAAAAAACAAACCCAATGCCATCAAGTTGATTTCAACTGATAGCAACCCTAAAGAACAGAATAGAACTGCCCCTTAGGGTTTCCAAGGAGCAGCTAGTGGATTCAAACTGCTGATCTTTTGGTTTGCAGCTGAGCTCTTAACCACTGTGCCAAAAAATTTAAACAGCAACACCAGTATACAAACAAACAGACTAATCAAAACCATAAAAATTCCAAATGGGAAAGTTAAGAAAACAATCTCAAACTCATCAAGGCTACTCTGAAGATAAAAATAAAACCTAAAAAGCCATAAAAGAAAATCAAAATTTTCTGCATTCCAAAATATAAAATAAATAGTCAAATGACAAATTGAGGGAAAAAACATCATGACTTATAGGTAACAAGCTCATTTCCTTAATATATAAAGGCTTATACAAATAATTTAAAAAATAACAGAAAAAATAAGCAAGCCATAGGAAGACACAGTTCACAGAAACGGAAATACCAATGAGAATCATATGGAAAGTATTCTTCATCACTCATAAAAACGGAAACACATATTAAATTTTTACTTATAAGATTTGAAAAACCTGAGAGTTTGATAACACTGCATTATGGAGGAGAAAGATACACTCTTACATTGCTGGTGGGGTGTGGTACGGTTTAGCCATGATTCTCAGTGGTTTGGCAGATATGTAATCATCCTCCATTTTGTGATCTGATGTGAGCAGTCAATTAGTTCAAAGGGGAGTGTCCTTAGGGTGTGGCCTGCATCCAATGTATATAAATGTTCTGGCAAAGCTCTCTTTAGATCCTGCATCTGATTCATCATCCTCTGACTTCTGGCTCTTGGGATGTGAGCCAGCAGCCTTCCATCTGACCTGCAGCTTTTGGAATTCGCCAGCTCTTGTAGCCCCAGGAGTTACATCCTGCCATCTCACCTACCAATTTTGGGTTCATCAGGCTCTCCAACCAAATCAGTAAGGAAAAGCCTCCAGCCTGACTCATGGACTTGGGACTTGCCAGCTTCCACAGCTGTGTGAGCCACTTCCTTAAAATAAATCTCTCTATATTTTATATAACAACCAAAACTCAAACCAAACCCAGTGCCATTGAGTCAATTCCAACTCATAGCAACCCTATAGGACAGAGTAGAACTGCCCCATAGAGCTTCCAAGGAGCGCCTGTTGGATTCAAACTGCTGACCCTTTGGTTACCAGCTGTAGTACTTAATCACTAGGCCACTAGGGTTTCCTTATATAACAACAACCCGAAAAACAAACCCATTGCTGTCAAGTAAATTCTGACTCATAGCGACCCCAGAGGACAGAGTAGAACTGCCCCATAGGGTTTCCGAACTGTAAATCTTTACAGAAGCAGACTGCCACATCTTTCTCCTGCAGAGCAGCTGTTGGGTTTGAACTGTCAACCTTTCGGTTAGTTGACCACTTAACCATTTGTGCTACCAGGGCCCCTTCTATATATATATATATATATATATAGTATAAAATATATATACCCCTCACTGGCTTTGCTCCTCTAGAGAACCTAGCCTAAGATACTTGGTAATGAGAGTGGTTCTAGAGGAACAAAACAGTAAAGATGCGTTTTCTGAATTAATTCTCAAGCCTGGCTAATCTTAAAGGTGCTGATGACTCTGCCTCCAGTATTAACGAGGGTACTGCTAATCCATGTCATGAGGTGGCAATAGAAATGTACAAAATGTCATAATCAATGGATCAAATATTTGTGAGATATGAGGCACTAGGTGACTGCATATTTGATATTTTTCTACAACTTTGTCAGAATAAGAAATATCGGCAGGCTGGTTGGTTAGTCCTGCTTCTGTTAGACCAAGTGGTCAAAGAAAGAGATGACCTCAGGGCTTCAGAGTCACAGCTCAAGCACCACATAACAGACCTGAAAGTTGTCACTTGTCCCCTGAAAGAAAGCCTTATTTCTTGTACTAATAGAGTTGATACTGCCAAAAAACAAACCTGGAGTCTTATCATAAAAGTGGGTAAATTACAATGCCAATTGAATTCCCAACCTCAAATGATATCTAAAGTTAAAGTGAGGGCATTGATTGGGAAGAAATGGAATCCTGAAACTTAGGATGGGGATGGGGACATATAGTAGATAATCAGGAACGAGGGGACATCGAGCCCCTAAATTCCATTGAATCACTTCTGTCAACAGAACCAGCCCTCGTACTCCCGTTTGAAGAGATTACTCCATTTTTGCCTGCTAAGCCACCCTCCCCAGTAAAACCATTACCCCTTCCAACCGAGTCTGATGAGATTAACCCAGCTATGCCTGAACAGTCTTTGAGATATTGTCTGAGGTGGCAACTGAGGCATTGCTTTTCAGGCAAATAGACTCCTTAGAAGACATTGCTGAATTTCCCAAGGACCCACCCTGACCACCTATTTCTGCTTCTAGACGTATAACTAGACTTAAGTCCTAGCAAGATCCAAGGCGTAAAGTACAGAGTGTGACCCTGGAGGAGGTACACTACACTCCAAAGGAACTGCTTGACTTTTCTAATATGCACAAACAGAAACCTGGGGAATGGCTATTAAGGGTGTGGGATAATGGTGCAAAGAACATAAAGTTGGATCAGTTTGATTCTAATGATATGGGCCCACTAAGCACAGTTTCTTCATTCAATGTTTCAGCTCAAGAGTTTAGAAAATGATCTAATAGCTTATTTGGCTGGATCACTGAAGCATGGATTAAGCAGTGGCCTACACTAAATCAAGTTGAAATGCCAGACCTGCCTTGGTATACTGATACTGTAGAAGAAGGTATCCAAAGGCTTAGGGAAATTGGCATGTTACGGTGGACTTATCAGGTTGGACCAACAGACCCACACAGGCATTGCCCAGAGGACATACCTTTTACCACAACCTTGAGGAACAAATTTGTGAAGGGAGCCCCAGCATCCTTGAAGACTGCTGTGATCGCTATTTTATATAACTCAGCTTTGACAGTGGGAACTGCCCTAACTGAATGAAGACACCTAACTATAATGGGGCTGTGGTAGGGGCAAAGTGGCAGCACTTAAATCAAAAAAAGACAAGGTGGGCGCGGTTACTGTAATGGACAGCAGAGTCAAACCAATAATCAGGATAGTCTGACTATAAGAGAATATAGAATTATGGCATTAGCTACTTAGTTATGGTGTCCCTGGGAGTGAGATGGATGGGAAATCTACTAAATATTTACTAGATCTGCACAAGCAGAAGAACTCTAGGTCAAGTGAATGGCAGTCTAACTTGAATCGCCAGAATGGAGAGTCACGGCCCCTCAATCAATTACTAGATTTGAGCCAGTTTACAGAGGCAAAACCATATGAATGAGGGAGAGGTGGGCCCCTTGAGTAAGGATCCCACTGGGCTGAAAAAATTTATAGTGTTAGTCTTTCTCCCAGCATTCCCCAAAGGGATCTATGGCCTTTTATAAGAGTCACTGTTCACTGGGAAAAAGGAAATAATCAGACTTTTCAGGGATTACTAGACACTGGCTCTGAGCTGACTAATTCTAGGAGGCCCAAAACATCACTGTGGTCCACCAGTCAGAGTAGTGGCATATGGAGGTCATATTATTAATGGAGCTTTGTCTTAGCTCTGTCTCACAGTGGGTCCTTGAAACCATCCTATAGTGATTTCCTACATTCCAGAATGTATAATTGGAACAGACATACTCAGCCACTGGCAGAACCCCTACATTGGATCCCTGACATGTGCAGTAACAGCTATTATGGTAGGAAAAGCCAAGTGGAAGCCATTAAAACTGCCCCTACCTAGGAAAATAGTAAATTAAAAGCAATACCACATTCCTGGAGGGACTGCAGAGATGAGTGCCACCATCAAGGACTTGAAGGATGAAAGTGTGGTAATTGCTACCACATCCCCACTCAACTCGCCTACTTGGCCTGAGCAAAAAACAGATGCATCTTGGAGAATGAAGGTGGATTATTATAAATTTAACCAGGTAGTGATTCCAATTGCTGCTGCTGTTCTAGATGTGGTTTCATTGCTTGAACAAATTAATACATCTCCTGGTACCTAGTATGCAGCTATTGATGTGGTCAATGCCTTTTTCTCAATTCTAGTTTTGAAGGACCACCAGAAGCAGTTTGCTTTTAGCTGCCAAGGCCAGCAATACACATTCACTGTCCTACCTCAAAGGTATATCAATTCTCCAGCCCTACATCATAATTTAGTCTGCAGAGATCTTGATGACCTTTCCCTTCCACAAGACATCACACTGGTCCATTACATTGATGGCATTATGCTGACTGGATCTAGTAAGGAAGAAGTATCATTGACTAGACTTATCAGTTAGATGTTTGCATTCTAGAGGGTGGGAAAATAATCTGACAAAAATTCAGTTATCTTCCACCTCAGTGAAATTTCTAGTGGTCTAGTGGTGTGGGCCGTGTTGCGATATCCCTTCTAAAGTGAAGGATAAGTTGTTACATCTGGCCCCTCCTACAACTAAAAAGGACATACAACTTCTGCTGGGCCTCTTTGGATTTTGGAGGCAACATATGTCTCGTTTGGGTGTGCTATTCCAGCCTATTTATCAAGTGGCTTGAAAAGTTGCTATTCTGGGACCTAGAATAACAACAGTCTCTGCTTTTTTTTTTTTTTTTTTTTTTCTGCAACAGGTTCAGGCTGCCATGCAAACTGCTCTGTCACTTGGGCCATATGATCCGGCTGATCCAATGGCTCTTGAAGTGTTAGTGAAAGAGATGCTGTTTGCAGTCTTTGGCAGGCCACTATTGGTGAATCACAGTGCAGACCCTTAGGATTTTGGAGCAAAGCTCTGCCATCCTTTGCAGATAAATACTTTCCTTTTGAGATGCAGCTTTTGTCTTGTTATTGGGCCTTAGTAGAAACTGAATGTTGAACTATGGGCCACCAAGTCACTCTGCAGCCTGAGCTGCCCACCATGAACTGGGTGTCGTCTGACCCACAGTCTTAAGGCAGGACATGCACAACAGCACTCCATTATTAAATGGAAGTAGTATATATAAGGTCAGGCTCAAAAAGGACCTGAAAGCATAAGTAAATTACATGAGGAAGTGGCCCAAATGCTCATGGTCTCCACTCCTGTCACATTACCTTCTTTCTTCCAGCTTGCACCTATCACCTCATGAGAAGTTCTTGTGATCAGTTGACTGAGGAGGAGAAAACTTGTGCCTGGTTTCCAGATGGTTCTGTGCAATATGCAGGCACCACTCGCAGCCCCTTTCTGGGATCCCCCTGAAGGACAGAGGTAAAGGGGAATCCTCCCAGTGGATAGAACTTTGAGAAATGCACCTGGTTGTTCATTTTGTTTGGAAGGAGAGATGGCCAGACGTGTGACTGTATACTACTCGTGGGATGTGGTCAATGGTTTGGTTAGATCATCAGGGACTTGGAAGAACATGATGATTGCAAAATTGGTGACAAGGAGGTATGGGGAAGAGGCATGTGGATAGACTTCTCTGAATGGGCCAAAGAAGTGAAGATGTATCTCATGTGAATGCTCACCAAAGCATGACCTCAGCAGAGGAAGATTTTAACAATCAAGTGGCTAGGATGATGCATTCTGTGGATATCAGTCAGCTTCTTTCCCCAGCTACTCCTGTCATTGCCCAGTGGGCTCATGAACAAAGTGGCCATGGTGGCAGAGAGGGAGCTTATACGCAGGCTCAGCAACACCAACTCCCACCCACCAGGGCCGACTTGGCTACAGCCACTGCTGAATGTCCAATCTACCAGCAGCAAAGACCACCAATGAGTCCCCAATATGGCACTATTCCTAATGGCAATCAGCCAGCAACCTGGTGGCAGGTTGATTACCCTGGAACACTTCCATCATGGAAAGGGCAGCATTTTGTTTTTCCTTGAATAGACACTCTGGATACGGATTTGCCTTCCCTGCACACAAAGTTTCCCTGCACACAAGAACTTACAGAATACTTTATCCACCATCATGGTATATCCCATTCAGCATCACCTCAGATCAAGAAACTCACTTCACAGCAAATGAAGTGCAGCAATGGGCCCATGCTCATGGAATTCACTGGTCTTACCATGTTCCCTATCATCCTGAAGTACCTGGCTTTACAGAACAGTGAAATGGCCTTCTAAAGACACATTTATGGTGCCAGCAAGATGGCAATGCCTTGTAGGGTTGGGGCAATGTGCTCCAGGAGGCTGTGTATGCTGTAAACTAGCACCCAATATATGGTGGTGTTTCTTCTATAGCCACGATTCATGGGTCCAGGAATCAAGGGGTGGAACGCAAGTGGAACCATTCACTATTACCCCTAGTGACACATTCACAAAATTTTTGCTTCCTGTCCCTGTGACCCTATGCTCTGTGGGTCTAGATGTCTTAGTTCCAAAGGGAGGGATGTTCCCACCAGGAGACACAACACCAATTTCACTGAACTGGAAGTTAAGAATGCCACCCAGACACTTTGGGCTTCTCAAACCTCTGGATCAACAGAAAAAGAAGGGAGTTACCATACTGGCTGGTGTGACTGATCCTGATTACCAAGCAGAAATTGGATTGATATTATATAATGGAGGTAAAGAAGAGTATGCCTAGCATACAGGAGATCCCTTAAGACATTCTTTAGTATTACCATGCCCTGTGATTAAAGTCAATGGAAAACTAGAGCAACCTAATTTTAACATAACTACTAATGGTCTTCAGGAATGAAGGTTTGGGTCATCCCACCAGGCAGAGAACCACAACCAGCTGACATGCTTGCTGAGGGTAAAGAGAATACAGAATGAGTGATGGAAGAAGGTAGTTGTAAATACCATCTATGACCATGTGACCAATTGCAGAAAGGAGGATGTTTTTAGTATTTCTTTCTTATTTTGTTAAGCATGTATTAGACTGAAGTATGACTTTATAATTGTCTTTAGAGATTATATATGGTTTAAAGTGATGTACACAGGTGCCAAGTTGACAAGGGACGGACTGTGATGATTTAGGTTATGTGTCAACTTGGCTAGGCCAAGATTCCCAGTGGTTTGGTAGATATGTAATTATCCTTGGGGATGAGGCCTGCAGCCAATATATATGGATAGTCTGGCAAAGCTCACCTTCTCTGGATCCTGCATCTGACTTGTCATCCTGTGACCTCCAGTTCTTGGGATGTGAGCCAGCAGCCTTCCATCTGACTTACAGATTTTGGGATTCACCAGCTCCTGCAGTCCTGTGAGCCAGCAGCCTATTGCTTGACCTGCCAATTTTGGGTTCACCAGCCCTGCTATCACAAGAGTTCACAGAAGCCTCCAGCCTGACGTCTGACCCACGGATTTAGGATTTGCCGGCCTCTACAAATGCATGAGCCATTTTGTTAAAATAAACCTCTCTCTCTCTCTATTCTCTCTCTACATATATACACGTCACTGGTTTTGCTCCTGTAGAGAACCCAGCCTAAGACAGGTATAAATTGAGCAATCTCTACAGAGGCCTGTCTTAGTCATCTAGTGCTGCCATAACAGAAATACCACAAGTGGATGACTTTAACAAAGAGAAATTTATTTCCTCATAGTCTAATAGGTTATAAGTCTAAATTCGGGTGTCAGTTCCAGGGAAAGGCTTTTTTTCTTTGTCAGCTCTGGAGGGAGGTCCTTGTCTTCAACCTTCCCCTGGTCAAGGAGCTTCCCAGGTGCAGGGACCCTGTGTCCAAAGGACGCACTCTGTTCCTGGTACTTTCTTGATGGTATGAGGTCCCCAACTTCCTGCTTGCTTCCCTTTCCTTTTTATCTCTTGAGAGATAAACGTGGTACGGGCCATGCCCCAGGGAAGCTCCCTTTACATTGGATCAGGGATGTGACCTGGGTAAAGGCGGTGTTACAATCCCACCCTAATCCTCTTTAGCATAAAATTACAATCACAAAATGGAGGACAACCACAAAATACTGGGAATGATGGTCTAACCAAGTTGACATATATTTTTGGGGGGACACAATTCAATCCATGACAAGGCCTGTATCTGTCAAAATTAAATTTAACCCAGAAATTCTAATCCTAGGTGTTTACCCTATAAATACGTTCCCTCACGTGCAAAGCAATTAGAAACAGCATAAACATCCAACAACAGGGTTAAATGAGCTAGGGCATCACACAATCAGATGTTATGTAAACAGTGGCAAGTCTAGATATTCATTTTTTTTTATTTTTTACTCATCTATTTACTGTTGTCCATGCAATAAATATTCACTGAGTATCTACAGTGATCTAGACACTGTCAGGCTCTATAACTTTGTAACAGATTAGGCACTTAGTTTTATTTTGCTTTGTTATTTTTATATCTATTTTATCTAACCCCAATGTGCTGGAAACTCATTGAGGTCAGAAAATGGGGTTTGACAGACTGCATTTGTCCAACAACTAGAAAAATGTCTTCCAGGTAATAAAGAATCATTATATATCAGTTGAATTAACAAATGAATGACTAATTTTATAAGGTTTTGTCCAGCCTTGTAACTTACTCAGATTTAATTTAAAAATCATAATGGAGCTTTTAAAACTATTATTACAGGGGCATACTATGTCAAAGTCTTTATACAATCAACTACAGCACACTAGATAGGTTAAAATAGATATATTTATTTAATAGAGATTTTTTCTATCTCTTCTCAAAGGGTTAATATTTCTACATGTTCAAAAATTTTTGGAATGACTGGCTTGAAGATAGATGCTCATGATTCAATCCATTTGTAAAAGATATTTTATAGAATTTCCATTTGGGAATAAGATTATGTTGCCAACAAAATACCCAAAATTAATCCCCTCACATCATTTGAAGATTTTAACACACATGGCGTAAAATCCTTTTTTAAGTGAAATAATATGGAAATAATTCTTGGATACTTTTTCCCAAAATACTTATACCACATGCTATTGTATTTTTATGAATGGGTAAACTGAGGAACAACAACTATGGAAGCACAGTTAAAATTCACGTGGCCTTAACGTGTATGTTTATTATATTTCAGTGAACACCATGATGTACAATTTATTGCCAGGGACCCCTTCTTTATTTGCTCCCACAACCAACCTGAACTTATCTCATCGAGGGCAGAGAATGCATAGTGACATTTACGCTTTTTATTCCATTTAAGGACATTACAGGTAAATACTCTGCCTGGGAATAAGCATTTATTATACATTAAGAGCTTACACAGAGGTCCCTAGGTGGCACAAACAGTTTGCATGCGGCTGCTAGTCTAAATATTGGTGATCCAAACCTACCCAGTGGGGTGTAAAAGAAAGACCTGGCTATCTGCTTCTGTAAAGATTACAGCTAAGAAAATCCTATGGAGCAGTTCTACTCTGTAACACATGTGTGGCTGTGATTGAGAATCTACTCAGTGGCAACAGGTTAGGTTTAGGTTATCTTCTTATTACTTTCATATTTTACATAATTAATCTAAAACTAGCAATGGAGGTATACAGCAGTAATTTCCTTTAGAAACAAATCAGTCAATCAAAAGCACCTGGGCTTTTAAAAGTATACGAAGTTTTATCAAAAAACCCAACATGGTTTATACATGTTAAATTTACAATTGATCATGGCTTCACTTTTAAAAGCTTATGAAGATTTATCAGAAAATCCTAACATGATACACACATAGTATATTCACAGTTGATCACACCCTCAAAACATATAATGGTAACAGCTAAAGCTGTAGAAAAATTCTGGAGTAATAATGATTAAGGGAAAAGAGACAAAGCAATGCCTGTTAGGATGTACTCTTTTTCCATTAAAAACTTCCCCAAATGCCTTACTAACCTAATTCACTAGCTCTTCACCTTCTTTTTAAATTATTTGAAAACCCTATGCATTTTTTTCATGTACAGCTAAAATAAACATCTTGATCCATATTTTTTATCTTAAAGGCATAAAACAGGTAACATGTTTGTTTAAACTGGTTTGTGATGATATCAGTCTAGAATGGGTTCAGATCTCTGCCTGCCTGTGTAACCTTGGGCAAGCTGTGCAACCTTTCTAACCTCATTTCCCCACTTGTAAACTAGGGATAAAAATTACGCCCACATCATAGGTTTTTCCCTACTGTGCAATAAAAAAAAAGCTTGCTGTTCTCAGTAAGGTAAGTGCTGATTTAGTACGTGCTCTTGCTGAATTTTACTATCTTTCGTATCCAATGTACAAATGAGGAAGAAAATGAAGTATTTTTGATAATAATAGATAAGTTGAGCTAATGTACGTGAAAGCGCTTTACAAATCATAAAGTGCTGTGCAAACGTAACTACAATAGCTATGTGCAATTATAGGAATGGATTTAAATTTGGATATCAAATGTTTATAAAAACAAAGTACTCTCTTTTCTTTGTTATAGTTTTCTTAAACATCTATACCCTTTTTCTCTTTAATGTTATAAATTCTTACATATCAGGCCTATGTTTATTTTCAGTATCTCTTTGTATTTTTAAAGAGTTGCTAAAACACAAAAAGTTTTTGAACCTGAGTTATAAAACTTCAGACAGGTCTCTATCTAGCAAATCAAACTGCCACAGTTTTACGTTAAGTATAAAAAAAAAAAAAAACCCAAGCCCGTTGCCGTCGAGTCAACACGGACTCATAGCAACCCTACAGGACAAAGTAGAGCTGCTCCCATACGGTTTCCAAGGAGTGCCTGGTGGATTCGAACTACAGACCTTTTGGTTAACAGCCATAGCACTTAACCACTATGCCACTAGGGTTTCCTGTTAAGGGTTTATGTTAAGGTTTCCTAAAATAGGAATTCTGGGGCAACATGGTACAGCATAAACTTCATACTCAGAGAAGCCTGGGTTTCAAACTCAACTACTTATTAACTGGGCAAGTTACTTAGCTTCTTTATGCCTAAATTTCATTATCTGAAATATACCTAGTCTACAGATTATTGTCAGTCAACAACACCTATTAACTTGCCTAGTCTGTACCGGACAATTTCAGGTCCCAGAGATCAGTGGTGAATAAGGCAAAGTCCCTGATTTCACAGAGTTTACATCCTAGAGGGGGAAGTTGAAAAATAAATGAACAAGATGCTTTAAAGTAATATAAGTGCTAAGAGGAAAACAGGAAACCCTGATGGTATAGTGGTTAAATCTACAGCTGCTAACCAAAGGGTCAGCAGTTTAAACATGTCAGGTGCTCCTTGGAAACTCTATAGGGCAGTTCTACCCTGTCCCTTAGGGTTGCCATGAGTTGGAATCAACTCGATGACAACGTATTTGAGTTTTTTTTTTTTTAAAAGAGGAAAATAAGATAGTACAATATGATAAGGGGCAAGAGGAAACTGGGACAATGCATAGCTGGTGCTCTGGAGAACTTCACTAAGCGCTTAACTTTTGAGCTGAGATTTGACAAGGGGAAGTCTACAAGAGACAATTTGTACATGCAAATGCCCTAAAGTGAGGAGAAGAACCACACAACCGAGAAACCCATCACCCGTCTGTCAGTTTTTCACAGTGTGGTGGCTTGCCTGTTGTTATGAATTTCAAATACCAACAGGGTCACCTATGGTTGACAGGTTACAGGGAATCTTCCAGATTAAAAAAGACTAGAAGAAAAGCCTAGCAATCTACTTCCAAAAATTTGTCAATGAAAACCCTATGGATTACTACAGAATATTGTCTGACTCTTGCTTTCAACATGCCATCAGGCGAGATCAATCACTAGAGAAAGATATAATGTTTGACAAAGTAGAAAGCCAGCAAGGGAGGCTCTTGCTGAGATGTTTTGGCACAGTAGACACAATGATGGACTCAAACATGCTGACAATCTTGAGGATGACACAGGACCAGCAACATAGGGTCTCCATGAGTCAGAGCTAACTTGATGGCAGCTAACAACAACAACAAACACAGAAAGAAACAGAGTTGAGGAGGAGGAAGGGTGATGACAGTAGTAGGAGAAAAGAGAAGACGTAGTTGAAGCTCAGAAGGTTTCATAAGCCACAGGAAGGAGTACAAATTTTAAGTACAATGGAGAGCTTTCAGCTGGGGAGTGATATGATCTGATTTACATTTTAGGATCACTCTGACTGCTGTGCAGGGAATAGATTACAGTAGGACAGGCGTGGAAGCGGGGAGTCTAGTAGAGAGACTCTTGTAGTGATCCACATCAGATGATGGTGAATTTGGACAGAGGTGGCACAAAGGAGAAAGAAAAAAGACATTTTTAGATACTTGCTGTGGCCTTTCCCTCTTCCTGTAACTCTTCCCTTTCTTCCTGAACCATTTGGTTCTAAAACCTTTAGTGAAGCAGAGCAAGGTAAGGTCACTACTGGGCCAGGAGTGGGAAGGAGTGGTGGTGGCCCAGAGCAGAGCATTGGAGCCCAAGAAAGGGTAGAAGGCGTCTGCGGAGCAGGCCTGCCTGCCCTGGAGAATCAGAACTTGGGTGAAGTGAGGAGGGCGTCCATGACAGAAAGGTCTGTCACAGGGTGTTAAAGATCAAGCAGGGTGCGAAGAAATCCACATATGAGTGACTCAGCGTGAAGAGGAGAGGCGGAAGAGTGTGAAGAAAGCATCCATATAAGGGGGTAGCTTTGCAGAGGGAGTCAGAGCCTGGGCAGGCTGAGGGGGCATCACAGTGTAGAAGCCTGAAGTGGAATGCTGGAGACTAAACAAGGTAAGGAGGGTGTCTCCACAGGAGGGTGTCAGAGGCCAAACTAGAAAACGGTGGCATCTTTGTGGGGTGTGGTCCAGCATGAGGCATCCAAGCCCAAGTTGGGTGTGAGGTCAGGGAGGGTGTCAGCAAAGGAGGTTTTGCAATGTGGACCATTAAATTTATTAGTTTATTTAGGAGAACCACCATTTTTACAAATTGAGTTTTCCAGTCTAGATATAGTCTCTCTCTCCATTTATTAAAACTTTTTATATCCGTCAGTATATACAATATGTTATAATAGTATTGTAATTTTATTATTTCACACTTATTGGTAAGTTTACTCCTAAGTGTTTAATATCTTTGTTGCTATTGAGAATGATATTTCCACATATGTTCTCTCTTTATTTTTTGGTATATATTAAATCTATTGAGTTTAATATTTATTTGTAATCAGCCACCAGGATGAACTCTATTAATCTATTAGTTCTAATGATTTTTCCATTGATCTTCTTGGGTTATAATGGCTTTTTAATCAAATCAAAACTTGGGCCTTCGTTAAGTTTTTTAATATGAAATCACTTAGGTCAAATTGGAGACAGGTGTGAAATACTACTTTAAAATGTTTAAATAATCATTAATCAGTGAAATCATTTATTCATTCATCAACTATTTGCTGAGCACCTATTATAAATCCTGGCCAATTCACCTGACATAGATAATTCTCTGTTTCCTCACATGTAAAATATAAAGAATGAAAAGTACCTACCTAAGGATTGAATGAGATAATTCGTGTAAATTACTTAGTATTGTACATGGTAAGTGCTCAATAAATATTAGCAATGATGACGACAATAATAACAAAACACACTATAAACTGCCCTTCCCCAGCCTGCAGAAGTGCCATTAGTTCAGAGAATGGTCAAGCCTCCTCTTTTTTTTTTTTTTTTAATTCTCTCCCTTTTTTTTTTAAGTCTGGTCAAGTCTGTATTTCTTCTCATTATTCCCCTTCCCAATCAGTAGTACTACCCTAATTAACCTCCTCAAAAAAAAGTAAGAATCTATGAGAAAACTTTTCCAAAATTTTTTAATCTTCTAGTAGCTATAATCACCTTGCCTTCCAAATCATTTGTAATTTCTGAAGCCTTCTATGCATAAAAAAAAAAAAAATGCATAGCAGCCCTCAATAAACAGTGAAGGATTTCAAACAAAATGGAAAAACTAAAAAATCTTCAGAAAGTCCTACTGGCATTTAAAGATATTTATAAGTCAGGCTGCTTAACAGACTAAAACAATTTCAAAATGAAACCTGAGACAAGAGTTAAACTAAAATCATTCCCATAAAATCTTAATGAGATAAAGCACTATGTGCAATAATTATTAAATTTAAGTTTAGAAATGTATCAATTATATTCTCTTCCGAAATGTATGCAATGCTCTAAATTATTTGCTGATCATTGCTTTTCCCCTTTACAGAGACCATAGCTTTCTTCCTTATTAAGCTGTAAATGGGAAAGATGCTTATATTGCCTATTAGCCAAAAGCACAATTTCTTCAAGACAATGTAAAAATAAGCAAAACCCAACAGCAGGACTTACCCACTTCGGCCAAAGTTCTAATACAGGACTCCACCGAGGCTTTCTGCGCTGGGTTTGGCCAAGTACAGTTGTAAATTCTGAAGGCAGATTGCAGCAGCTGAATAAAGACCGGCTGATGTGTCTGACAACAGAAGGAAATTAAGATAAATAGTGCCAATAAACCATTAACACTCTGGATAAGGTAACTACACATTATCAAAAAGGTTCATCAAAGTAAAATACAATCCAGTCTGACAAGGTTCAGTGCTATTTAATAAATATCTCATTCTCAACAAACATTTATTATGCACCTACTTCCTTCCAGGCACTGTAGAAAATCAATCATTTGTATTTTAACCACATTCTTAATCAGAAAAAAACGGGATTTCTTGAAGTCAACAACAGAAATTTAAATATATATTTTTTACAGTTCCTTGTTTATTTCCACGCATAAGTAGAGCTGGTATTTCTGGGTTGGTTTGTCTGGTTTGTTGGTTTTTATATGATGGGACAGCAGAGGAGATGACCATATTTGACAGCATCTACACAAAACAATTTCACGTGGCTGCATCTAGTAGCTTAAAAGTCTTCCCAAAAGAAAGTATAGCTGGAAAAATATTTTTATAAGAGTAATATACAATCACTGCAAAACAGTTGGAAACCATAGAAATGAACCAAACCCATTGCCGTTGAGTCGATTCCGACTCATAGTGACCCTACAGGACAGAGCAGAACTGCCCCCATAGAGGTTCCGAGGAGCGCATAGCAGATTCGAACTGCTGACCCTTTGGTTAGCAGCCGTAGCACTTAACCACTACGCCACCAAGGTTTCCATAGAAATGAACATCACCCGTAATCCTAGCATGTAGAGATAATTAGCATCAATATGTGGAGATGTTTATTTCCTGAGTTTTTCTATTATGTACACATACATGTTCTTCACACACATCAATTTGGATGATGATATAATGCAATTCTGTGGCCTGTTCACTTACTATTGCATTATGATCATTTTAGTCATCAATTTTTCCTTAAAAAACATGATTTTTAATTGCCACATAATAAGCCACCTTCAGATATACTATAATTTATTTAGCTATTCTCCCATCTGTGGACATTTAAGGTGGATGTCATTTTAAAGTATTATAAATACTTGAATGAAAATGTTAGTATATAAATCCCTGCTGATTCCATTAGTATGTATTACTAGAGTGGAACTAACTATTGGGTCAAAATGTCTACCTATTTTAAGAACCACGTCATTTATCTCAACACTTGGCAGTCAACATACCTATGAGAGGTCTTTCTGCTTAAAGAAGAAAATTCAATGGACAATGGGGTCTCTTTTTAAAAAAATAATGTTTTGTAAACTCAGAAAATGGTATAATAGTAAATACTACAAGAATGAGCTTCAGAAGTGTAGGAAATGCTTTCCTGAATAGATTAAAGTTTTCTCTAAAAAAATAAGGTAAGTTCTTTGTGACAGAATCCTTGTTTGTGTGTTTGCTTATTTAAGTTACCTGAAGGCTGGTACTGTTGTCTGAAAAAGGAGAATTAAAGAAGCCGCTCACGATGTTCATTATTGACTCAGTAACACACTTCTCCAAGAAGATGTCTGCGTGCTTCCTGTCAGTAGTTGTATTGCAAACCTGGAGAGAAATGCAAAACAACTTAATATGCTTGATCATATCTTCAAATTATAATTCAATAGTGGAACCATATCCTTTCTAACGTTGTTGTTGTTAGGTGCCGTAGAGTTGATTTGGACTCACAGTGATGCCGTGAGACAGAGCAGAACTGCCCCATAGGGTTTTCTTCACTGTAATCTTTACAGAAGCAGATCACCAGGTCTTTCTCTTGTGGAGCCACTGGGTAGGTTCGAACTGCCAAACTTTTTGTTAGAAGCCAAGCACTTTAACCATCTGTACCACCAGGGCTCCTTAGTCTTTCTAATAATTGTCCTAAAATAGTTGTCTTCAATACTTCTGCTTTTTAAAGCTGCTTCAAATCAAAACATTCCTGCCTAAAAC
Organism: Loxodonta africana; assembly: GCF_030014295.1. Taxonomy (NCBI): domain Eukaryota; kingdom Metazoa; phylum Chordata; class Mammalia; order Proboscidea; family Elephantidae; genus Loxodonta; species Loxodonta africana. The sequence goes on along the minus strand of NC_087345.1, from coordinate 112,044,897 downwards.
TCACTAATATGTTATCATTCTGCAGTAGCTTCTCCTTCAAATTTGGCTGTTATCTAGTCCATGGACCAGAATTCTCTCGCAGACGTCCAACCCCCTTTTCCCAATCTTCTCCCTACTCTCACATGTTCACCTTGTCCTTCTATCCCCAAGATTAGCTTTTCTGGAAAACACTTGTCCTCTCTATGTGAGGACACCAAAGAGAAAACAATAATTACAAGTACAAAAAAAGTGCTGAATATGACTACTGGTGGTTGTGGCTCAGTGGTTAAGTGCTTGGCTGCTAACCACAAGATCAGCGGTTCCAACACACCAGCTGCTCTGTGAGCGAAAGATGTGGCAGTCAGCTTCCATAAAGACTTACAGCCTTGGAAACTCTATGGGGCGGCTCTACTCTTTCCTGTAGGGTCACTATGGGTTGGAATTGACTTGATGGCAACGGGTTTCGTTTTGGTTTATATCTCTTTTCTAGGAACCCTGGCGGTGAAGTGGTTAAGTGCTCAGCTGCTAACTCAAAGGCTTGTGGTTTGAACCCACCAGCTGCTCCCTCCCTGGGAGAACGATGTGGCAGTCTGCTTCTGTAAACATCACAGCTTTGAAACCCTATGGGGCGGTTCTACTCTGTTGTCTCAGTGGCAACAAGATATATCTCTTTCTACTTGCAATACCTAGCCCAATATGGAAGACACAAACAGAAAATATCTGGAGAGGACGACAGAAAGAAAAAAAAAAATTAAAATCCTTTCCAAAAATTTTCGGCCACAGACCATCTGGGAAGCACAGAAGTATAAAGCATGCACTTGTACGTATTCTTCTCCCAGTAGGTTAAGCAAGAAGAGACCATACTGGAGCTGAGGACAGATAGGGAAAGAACAGGGCCCTAGCTCCTGCTGTGATCTTTTTGTGATTAAAGAAGGCAGAAGTTGGTCATTTTGCTAAGCAAACTGTACATTGCCAAGTGTGTCAGGGTAGACAAACTGTAAAAGCTAAGATAATAATAAAAGCAAATGAAAAGTGGGATGGTGAAAAGACAAGAAACATGGAGATAAAAAAAGAGAAAAGTGAGAGAGGGAGAAATTAGGGCGTGAGATGATTGAAAGTTTGGGGCAGGGTAGGAAAGTTTAAATATTCACAAAATTGTGGTGGCAGGGTAAATATGGTGGCCATATGTCCCAGATGTTCTTAGACAATCCAAATTTTTATATAATTTTCTTCTTTTCAATGAGGTGATTAATCAAAATAGTAATTACATGTAATTTAACTTGGTATTGCTTTAAGACCTTTCACATGCAAATAAATTCATAAAAGAGAAAGATTTCCTTCTCAAATCATGTATCACAATATTTTTGTTTGGAAAATATGTGCCGAATTGAAGTAGAAGAAAGAATAAAGGGTTTGTTTTACATCTAAGTCACTTCCCCTCTGAGTAACCTGGGGCAGTTCACTTTTCCTTATCTATTAAAGGACACCAACCTGACAGGGTTGTTATTAGGACTATTAGAATTTTAGTATGTTTAATTTCATAGGGTTATTGTAGGGAACAGTACAACTAATGGAAATAACTGATGTGAATTTATGTAGTCTGTTAATTATTTTTCCAGAATATAACACAGTACTTGGCACATACGACATGGTCAATAAATGTTTGTGAAATGAATGAATCAATTAATTGATTTTAAATACAAAAGAAAGGCTAAAGTTGCATGTTTTGTTTTAGGTTAATTTTGGGTTAGGCTATATTTGGGGAGTATCTAACCTAGGATTAAAATTTAACATGGTCTCAGAATTAATATAAGATTGACTTCTCCAGGATGGATATAAATTAAGATTTATTTCTTTTAGTATCTTTCTAGCACAACACTTTATAGTGAAATTTTCTGATATATAAGATAAAAATACCTTAAAGTTGAATAGGTAGCAGACCAATTCTGCCATGAGTAGGTCAAACAACTTTTTCCCTAAGCTAGTGACATCTCACAGAATTAGGTGATCTTTTAATGTGCAATACAAGATGGACTGACACAGTGGCTGCAGCCATGGGCTCAAGCATAACAACGGTTGTGAGCACGGTGCAGGACTGGGCAGTGTTTTATCCTGTTGTATACAGGGTCACTATGAGTCAGAACCAACTTGATGGCACCTAACAATATGCATTTTTAAAATGTCAATCCGTTTGTACATATTATTCATATAACATTATTTCCTATAAGATACGTTCATGTACTGACATTATCTAATCACTTATTTTAAATAGCTATCTTTATTCTATCATTCTAATGCACTTTCATGCCTCGGTCCATTTTTGGAATGAGTTGAGACAAACACCACCAAAAATACAAACTATTTTTCTTAGTTATTTCCTTCTTACTAGTCTTTTATGTAATTTCCTTCTTTTTTTTTTTTCATTATAAAGATGGCTTTTATGAAAAATTATTGTTTTTGCTTTCAGTTTTTTTATTTGTATTTTGGTATATATCACCAAAGAAGGAAACACCAGATAAGAGGATATAAACAGTTTCACAATACCTGTTAGACTGACTATTTTAGAGAACAATAAATTTGCAATGCTATCAATAATCTATCTGTGGAAACACAGGATGTTCCCTCACTACCACCAACTAGCTTTCAAGCTTCTGGCTGGGTTCAGCTAATGCAAAGCACTGACTGGCAGGAGATCATAGAAGGGAAGAGAAGAAAGTCAGCTATCTACCTCCACCTCTACCCCCTTCTCCCTCTCCTTGTTGAGACTTTAGTAGTGCTTGTGTTCTCTAGTAGAGTATTTTTCAGTGTCTGCAAGATCCATCCAAGCTCTAGTAATACTGTTTGCACCCCTTGCCGGTTCAGGCACAGGGAACATTAACAGTTTTGCATTGTTTCCAATTCCTGGGTGCTTCTTTTTTCTTGGAAACCCTGGTGGCGTAGTGGTTAAGTGCTACGGTTGCTAACCAAGAGGTCGGCAGTTCGAATCCGCCAGACACTCCTTGGAAGCTCTATGGTGCAGTTCTACTCTGACCTATAGGGTTGCTATGAGTCAGAATCGACTCGATGACAGTGGGTTTGGTTTGGTTTAGGGTGCTTCTCCATCCCTTCTCATTATTTAACCCTGCCCACATCTCTTGGATTATGCCATCTGTTTCCCGACTGACTGCTACACTTGTAAATTATAATTTTTGCCAATTTAATGCTACCTAAAAGTTATTTTATTTTGCATTTCTTATCGATGGCACTAGTTTTTTAAAAGTTATTTTATTCTGCATTTCTTATATAGTTAAAAAGGCTGGGCACTTTTCCACATAATCACTTCTTGCCCATATTTTGTCATGTACAAACAAATTGAAACCCACAAAACTACTTTTAAAATGAAACCTGGATAATGACTAAACATTATGTATCACTCTAAGATAGTTTTTATAATAAGCTCTTTTCAGTTGTAGCTTCACATTATTTTTTATTCTATTTCATTACATTTCATCGCATAAACTAATTTTTAACATTCAGGACCTATCTTTTATTATTTTCATTTATTTAATATAAAGAAGAAAAAAACTTCCTTTCCATAAAACAAAAAGGATACTACAAATTTTTATTCCATATTTTTATTAAAGTTCTTCTCCCATCTCTATATAAATCTTGATTCATATTTAACTCAAACTGTCTGGAATTTTCTGCTATAAGGCTATCTGAATTAAGAATTCTGATTAATTTCTTCTGTATTGATATCTACCCATCCTCCAAACATTTACTAAATAGTAATATCTTGCCTCACTCTTTGGTTTTTCGAGGTTTGTTTTCTAGTGTATCACTTATCACAATTAAAATCTCTCCCCAAATCTATAGCCTACTCCACGGATTTTTTTTTTTAATATTTTAATCCAATTTCATAATAATGAAATGATTCTTAGTTTCACATTTACAACTTGAAAAACAAGTTCACCATCATCTTTTCTAAGAAAAAAAAAAAAATCCTCCCTTTAAAATGTTTGTTCTCTTCTCCCAATTGAGAAAAATTCTACAAAATACCTGACCATCACTCAAAACTGTGAAGATCATCAAAAACAAGGGAAGTCTGAAAAACTGTCACAGCAAAGAATGGTCTAAAGAGACATGACAACTAAATGTCATACAGTATCCTAGATGAGATCCTGGAAAGGAGATTAGGGGAAAAAGAAGAGATTTGAATAAAGTATATACTTTAGTTAAAAGTAATGTATCAGTATTGGTTCATTAATTGTGACAAGTGTATCATACTAATTTAAGATGTTAATAGTATACGAAACTGGGTATCGGATATACAGGAACTCTGTATTATCTTCACAACTGTTTTGTAAATCTAAAACTACTCTAAAATTAACGTTTTATTAAAAAATTATTTTTTTAAACTGAAAAATAAGGAAATGTTTGTCCTCTTCTTCTTTCAGATAAATTTTACTATTTGCAAAATAGTTTATCAAATGTCACTGCCTATCACTTAAATAAAGCAGAACAAGCAGGAAGGGAATGCTGCAGAAGGGGTGAGCATATGACCAATGATTACTACTTTATTTCAGTTGTTTGGAGGCTGTCTCTCCATAAACTAACATTTTAGCAAACGCCTGAAGGAAGTGAGAAGCAGTCACAGAGGTTTTTGGGGAAAAAGCAAGTGAAAATCTGTCTTCACCATTGGAATATAAGATCCTGGACACCAGCTACCTATTCATCTTGCTCACCTCTGAACATGCAGCACCTCAACACGTAGTAAGTAGGCATTCGAAAATTATTTATTGAATGAAATTTCTAGACATAATTAAGTCTGAAATCTCTGTCCTTACATATGTGTGGTCCCTCTTGTTTTGCTCTATAAATGACCATTCCACGATCTTCAAATTATGTTAAATAACTTCTCAGATACTAGAGCAGCACTGTCCAATATAACTTCCTGCAATGTTGAAAATTTTCTGTATCTGCGCTGTCCTATATAGGAGCTGCCAGCCCCATGTGTTTATTAGAGCATTTGAAGCACCACTAGCACAACTGAGAAACTGAATTTATAATTTTATTTCATTTTACCTTGTTAAAATCTAAATTAAATAGCCACCAAAGATATGTTATGAGATTCTAGAGCTACATGTCTAGACCAAGGACTACAAATTCTAAGGGCAAATTTAGTATTCCTTGCATATAGTAAAAATCTCCTCTAAATATCTGAGGTGATACTGCCTATTTGTTTTAATTTGCATTCATTCGTGAGGCCAAAACTTTTCTAAGAATTGCTTGCTGAATCTCCTTTTTTTATGTGAAGCATCTAATGATTTTCTTAGATCTAATAACTTCCTTATAATAAATTTGTCTTTTTAAAAAATAACTTTTTTCCCACCTGGATCAAAGGAGAATGAAGAACACCAAAGACACAATGTAATTATGAGCCCAAGAGACAGAAAGGGACACATAAACCAGAGACTACATCAGCCTGAGACCAGAAGAACTAGATGGTGCCCAGCTACAACCAATGACTGCCCTGACAGGGAACACAACAGAGAACCTCTAGGGAGCAGGAGAGCAATGGGATGCAGAGCCCAAATTCTCATAAGACCAGACTTAATCGTCTGACTGAGACTAGAAGGACCCCAGTGGTCATGGCCCCCAGACCTTCTGCTGGCCCAGGACAGGAACCATTTCCAAAGCTAACTCTTTAGACAGGGACTGGACTGGACAATGGGTTGGAGAGGGATGCTGGTGAGGAGTGAGCTTCTTGGAACAGGTGGACACTTGAGACTATATTGGCATCTCCTGCCTGGAGGGAGATTAAAGGGTAGAGGGGGTTAAAAGCTGGGGAAATGGACACAAAAAGAGAGTGCAGAGGGAGGGAGTGGGCTGTCTCACTAGGGGGAGAGCAGTTGGGAGTATGTAGCAAGGTGTATGTAAGTTTTTGTGTGAGAGACTGACTTAATTTGTAAACTTCCACTTAAAGCACAATAAAAAAAATTTTTTAAATAACTTTTTTTCTTAATTCAATACACGTTATTGTGGCTGGATGCCACTGAGTCATTTTCAACTCATAGTGACCCCATGTGACAGACTAGAACAGCCCCGTAAGGTTTTCTAGGCTGTAATCTTTACAGGAGCAGATCACGAGGTCTTTCTCCTATTGAGCCTCTGGATAAGTGTGAACCACCAATCTTTTGGTTAGCAACCAAGTGCTTAACCACTGCACCACCAGGGCTCCTTAATTCAATATATACTAATCATAAGATCCCTGAAAAATACAGATAAATACATAGTGGGAAACGAAAACTATCCATAATCCCACAATCTAGATAAAACCACAGTTAACATTTTGTATCTTTCCTTCTAATCTTTTTGCTATGCCATATATATTTTATGTAATTGAAATCATTCTCGATAATCAAGTTTTGTAGCCACCTTTTTATACTCAGCACTCTACATACCTTCCCACATCATTAAAAATCCTCAAGGACAACCTCAGTGACCCTATAACATCCATCATATAATTATAACATCCATAATTAACTTAACCCTTTCTCTATTATTGAATATTTAAGCTATTTCCTCCTATACATCATCATAAAAGTATGTTGAGCTTCTTTGACCATAAATTCTTAGTAGCATTTCTAATTATTTAGCTAGGACAGATTCTTGGAAGGAAAATTACTGAACATGAAGGTACAAAAGGTGTTTTTTTATTGCATTACCAAAATACTTTTCGAAAAGACTACATAAACATATATTCTCATCAGCAGGGTATGCTGATGCCCGTCCCACTGAACCATCACCAACATTCAATATTACCGTTTTACTCACACAACTTGTATAGCTGGAAACTGGATTTTCTACATATAAAAGGTCTTCCATATTAAAAAGCCTGTTTTGGGCTATTTATTTCATTCCATTAATATGTCTACCTTATTCTCTACTAAGACCGTATTTACTTTGGTTTAAAATTTACTTTTTACATTTTTAGCTTCAGATGCTGTTTATTTATTTATTCCACAAATATTTGCTGAGAATTTACTATGTGCCAGGCACTGCTCTAAGTCACATATATTATAGCAGCAAACAAAACAGACCAAATCTCTGCTCTTCATTTGTTTCTACCGAAACAGATACAAATATAAAAATGTTAGATGGTGATAAGAAAAACAAAGCGGGGTGGGGAGGTGGAGGAAAAACATGGCTACTTTTTATAGGTTAGTCAATAAAAGCCTCTTTGAATATTTGATTTTAAGCAGGAACCTGAAAGAAGATAGAGAAGGAGTCACGTGGATATTTGAGAGGAGAACATTACAGGGAAATGCAAAGGTCCTGAGACAGGAGCATATTTGTCTTACTTAAGGAGCAGCAAGAAGGCCACAGTAGATGGAACAGAGAGTGAGCAAAGGGGAGAATAAGGCAACATTGGAAAATGTGTAGTAGCAGGAAAAAAAAAAAAAAACAGAAGGAAAGGCCAAATCACATAATGGTTGTACTCTGGGAGACATGGGAAATTACTAGAGGAATCTGAGCAGACGAGTGACCTGAACAGAAAACCTGTTTTGTTGTTGTTTTTGTTTTCAGTTTTCAATCAGTATGGTTGCTGTGCAGAGAACAAGTGGACATGGTCTCGGGGAACATCTAGGTCAATTGGCATAACATAGTTTATACAGAAAATGTTCAACATTCTACTTTACTGAGTAGTATCTGGGGTCTGGGAGCAAGAGAGAATGAAGAAAACCAAAGACACAAGGCAAAAATTAGTCCAAAGGATGAATGCACCACAACTACCACAGCCTCCATTGGACTGAGTCCAGCACAACTAGATGGTGCTCAGCTATCGGCACTGACTGCCCTGACAGGGATCACAATAGAGAGTCCCAGACAGAGCTGGTGAAAAATGTAGAACAAAATTCTAACTCACAAAAAATGACCAGACTTACTGGCCTGACAGAGGCTGGAGAAATCCTGAGAGTATGGTCCCCAGACACCCTTTTAGCTCAGTAATGAAGTCACTCCTGAGGTTCACCCTTCACCCAAAGATTAGACAGATCCATAAAACAAAACGAGACTAAAGGGGCACACCAACTCAGGGGCAAGGACTAGGAGGCAGGAGGGGACAGGAAAGTTGATAATAGGGAACCCAAGGCCAAGAAGGAAGAGTGTTGACACGTCTTGGGTTGGTAACCAATGTCACAAAACAATATGTGCACTAGCTGTTTAATAAGAAACTAGTTTGTTCTGTAAACCTTCATCTAAAGTACAATAAAATAAAATTAAAAAAAATAGTTGCTACCAAGTCAATTCTGACTCATGGCAACCCCACGTGTGCCAGAGTAGCACAGTCCTCCATAGGGTCCAATGGCTGAGTTTTTGAAAATAGATTGTCAGGCCCTTCTTCCAAGGAACCTCTGGTTAGACTCGAACCTCCAATCTTTTGGTTAGCATCTGAGTGCATTAAACGTTTGCATCAGTCAGGGATTCCACAGCAAAATAAGCACAGCCTTAATTAGATACCATTCATTGTCTGCTTTCTCTGGACCTCAGAACCTTGGGAGGCAAGAGGATGGGACAGAACGAGCATGAACTCTTAAACTAATTAGGATTTAAATTCCAGCTCCACTGCTTGAGAAAGAAACTTAACATCTCTGAGTTTCCAATTCCCTAATGAAAAATGAGCATAAAAGTAATTGCACCTTGACCAAGGCAAGGTCATGGAAGTGTCATAGACACATCCAAACTCCCTGAGGGACTGGAAAAATAATAATAATAACTTAAAAAAAAAATTTTTTTTGGCTCAATGTAAGAGTATTAAACAATTAAAAGTTGTGCAATAATGAAACCAGCGTGTCTAAAGAAACAGTAAGATCTTTGTTAATGGAAATATTCTGGCAGGTGTTAAAGACTATGAACTGCACACACACACAAAAAAACTGAACAGCATGACTACCAGTCTCTTCCAGCCCTAATATCCTGTGATTCTTTAGGTCCAATTTATCAAAACCTTACCTCTAGGTTACCTTCACTATTTTTCATTGTTATAAGTCTAACTGTAAATAAATTGTTCTAGTATTTCATAACTTTGTGGTAACATCTGAATTTAGTCCATCTCATACAAGGCTATTTACGTCAACTCACTGTGGTGCATGTCTAGGTTCACAGACCTGGTTTTTGGCCCTTGCCTGTGCTGTACGGTCTCCCTCTTGGTTACCCCCAGCATTACTAATTGGTATAGGTCTTACTGAAGTTTTGGGAGGCAGCTCTCAATGCAATTAAATTACATATAAACTTGTAATAATACTGTTGATGACAAGATTGATGATGTTACCAATTCTTGTACTATTTGCCATTTGCTAGAAGCTTTACATGCATTATCTCATTGACTCTTCCCTGCAACCCTATGAGGAATGTGCTGTTATTGAATTCATTTTACAAATGAGAAAACTCAGGGCTATAGGGGCTGAGTACCTAATCTGAGATAACTGAGTTATTTTAAGAAGCAGAGTCTGTACTTGAGCTCTGGCCTGGCTAACTCCTCTGAAATTCCTATTCTTAAACACCATGGTCTACTGCAATGGTTCTCAAAGTGTGATCCTTGGACCAGCAGCTTTGGCATCACCTGAGAATTTGTGAGAAATATAAAGTCTATGGCTACTCAGACCTACCAAAATGGAAACTCTGGGGGTGTAGCCCAGAAGTTTCTTTTAGCAAGTCCTCCAGATAATTCTGATAGGCACTAAAATTTGAGAACCACTGCTCTACTGAACACTTGTCTGTACTTTGAGAAATCATTGTGAACTGAATATTTGCTTAGAAGGCCATATTCTACTTATTTAGCCATTCTTTTTTACAACTTGAATTTGAAAGTTTATGGTGGCTCCTTAATCTTTGTTTGGGAGAGAGAAAGATCTCCAATATGGAAAAGTCAGGTTTTCCTTTCCTTCCCTGAAACACCGAAAGTGATTCCTTGTCAATCCTGGTGAGGATTAGAGGACTGCTGCTTTAACACATAAATAAAAGAGAAATACGCAAGAAAGAAAAAATACTTTGGCAGTATAGCTAAGTTGTTGTGGTTGGACATGATGAGTAAATAGACCAAGACAACCCTGGAATTCCCCCAGAGCCCTTATATATAAATAACGTGATTGTCTACCTAATCAAAATAATTAAAATATTTGCCACATGTATGCTCTTTATTTTTCAGAATATATATATATTTATCTCTTCGCCTTATGAACACATCAATGTAAAAAGTGCTTCCAAGTCAGTGGCGGTTATCATCTGCTCTCTTCGGTTAAAAAAAAAATTCTTTTAGCTTTACAGCTCATGCTGCTTAGAATGTGACCTTGGTCTTTTTCAAGCTTATCTTTAGTCCATAGCACTGCACAACTCTGCAAATCAGTCTATAATCTGTTTAATATCTTCCTGCACGTGCAATTTTAAAGCTCATTGGCATGTAAGTCATCCTTTACTTCAAGGTCTCTGGAGATACTTGGAACCGGTCAGATACAAGGACTTTTACAAGGTCAATGGAGAAAATATGAGTGGCATGTAAAGTCCTGTAAAAATCAGAATGATTTCTCCACAGATGCAGACTTGCCTGAGAAATTTTATAAAAGTAATGAGTTGTTTTAGTTTTATAGAAATGAAATAAATAGGAACTGCCTTACTTCACACATGCTTGAATGTAGCAAAGATCTCACTCACTACACCACACCAAAAATAAAATAAGAAAATTTCACTTGGAAACCTTGACTAAGCAAAAAGAGTCCCTGGACTGGAATAATGCATGGTTTGAAGGTTGCTCTCAGATGGCTGGGTCTACAATCAATGTTGTTTTAGATCCACTTTGTCCTCCCTTCTTCTGGAGAAGTTAAAGTGAGGCAGTGAGCTATGACTAGTAGCCGGCATCTATTACTATAAAGATAGTGGAAATACGGACCTCACCAATCTCTCTCTCCAAACACATTTATATGAGGCCTATATAAAACTACCAGCACTCAGAACACGTCATATGGCTAAAGGGACTGAGACAGGCCACCATAATTCACAATAGGTCTAAGAAGTTACCTATACACTATCTTCTATGAATGAAACTGTTGAAAATTATATCTCATAACTTTAAAAAAACTAGAGAATATCCAAAAAAAAAAAACTAAAATAATACACAAGCAAATATATATGAAATAATCAGCATGCAAAAGAAAAGTCTAAGATGTACTAATGTAAATTGTTACCGATGAAGAAAGCTTCTTCCTTCATTTATTCATTTACTCAATATTAATCAGCAAAAACATATGCCAGGCAGTATCTAGAAAATGCTGACCAGATCCACACTTCCTCTCCAATGCATGGTTTGAAGGTTGCTCTCACCAAAAATAAAATAAGCAAATTTCACTTGGAAACCTTGACTAAGCAAAAAGAGTCCCTGGGCTGGAATACAAGAGGAACAAGAGGAAATGGACTCAAAGTAAAAAACAATATATATTGACCGACATGAGCAATCAAATGATTAAATTACTGGAGCTTAGTTCCGAGGGAGATTATGAATGGACAACAGTGGGCTAGTAAGTCCTGAGAACTTTGGCCAAGTACTTATCTGCCTGAAAGCAGCAGTCAAGACTTCTTGAGGTCTTCTGTATCTATGGTTTGTAATTGCATTCATAGTAAGATGTTGAATACAAATTGATCTCTGCCAGTGTCTTCTCCAGCCAATGTAAAAAGACCACTAAAATCCCATTTAATAACAGAGTAAGTTGTAATGGTAAAAATAAACACTTTATCTGTTGCTATATACACTGTGCTTTGTGTACATTAACTCATTAAATATTATTCACAATACTGTGAATATAAATTTTCATCCGGATACATACTGTTTAATCAAAATATGTATTGATAGGGTAACTACCTCATGAAACATGAGATAGTATTTAATGGATCAAAATGCTTACCCTTGCCATATCTACCAGGAAGTTCTCAAATAATCTCCAAATGTGATTACTAGTGTAGATTTCTTTCATTTCCACTTCGGTGTCAACATAACAATGATTAACAAAGTTCACATAAGCAATTTTAACCTGTACGAGTTTCAGATACAAAAAAAAAAAAGTTAGTTTTGTTTTTAACTGATCATTTTCAAATATCAATTATGAAAATTCCTATAGTGGACTATGGTTAACATGTTTTTGTTTGCCCAGATAACATCCCCATACCCCTTTTTTTGCTAAGATACTCCACCCCTGTACCAAGGTGAACACGTGACCTAGAATTTCCTTCTCCTAGGCCAAGTGATTAGTGCGAGAATGGGCACTTTACTCAAAGCAAACCTGTTATACTTGAGACACGAGAAATCGATAATGCCCAACATTACTGGCATTAATCATAAAAGAAAGAAAATAACAAATATTGGAGAAGTTGCAGGGAGACTGGAACTCTTATGCACTGCTGATGGGACAACCACTATGGAAAACGATATGGTGCCTCCTTAACAAGCTAAAAATAGAAATACTATACACTCCAGCAATCCCACTCCTGGGAATATATCCTACGGAAATAAGAGCCATCACACGAATATATGCACACCTATGTTCACTGCAGCATTATTCACAATAGCAAAAAGATGGGAACAACCTAAGTGCTCATCAACAGATGAACGGATAAACAAATTATGGTACATACAGACAATGTAACATCATGCAACAGTAAAGAACAATGATGAATCCACAAAACATCTCACAACGTGAATGAATCTGGAGGATATTATGCTGAATGAAATAAGTCAATCACAAAAAGACGAATATTGTATGAGAATACAATTTGCACTGTAAACTTTCACCCAAAACACAATAAAATTAAAAAATAATTAATTTTAAACAAGAAGGAGTCAACAACCTTCTCTCTCCCTGTGTTCTTACTAACGTTGCTGAAGTGGAACAAGGGAAATCTGAATGTCTAGAGGCCATCTTCTCCATGTGCATGAAGGAAAATTATGCTCAGAAGGAGAGAATGAGGCAAAAACAGAGAAGGAAAAGGGACAAGAGATGGAAAGAATTCTAACATCATCTGAATCTCTGAATCTATCTGAAGAACTCTCCTTCAACTTCCCTTTTTTGTTTAAGTTAGGTTTCTATCATTTGCAACCAAGAGAGTCTTAACACGATGTTTAAATATGTATTTAAATAAATAATTTATTAAAGTATTTTAATAAATAATACTTTATTGTCATTCAAAAATATTTCAATTACTATATTGTTTGTGTTATTTTCAAATGAATTAAATTCTGTTTAAGACACTGATTTAAAAAAATTCCTCATAAAGTACCAGGGATGAGTATCAGCAACATAAGCCATTTGTAAAGTGCATAGGTGTCATGGATTGAATTATGTTCCCCCAAAAATGTGTCTATCAACTTGGTTAGGCCATGATTCCCAGTACTGTGTGGTTGTCCTCCATTTTGTGATTGTAATTTTATATCGACAGGATTAAGGTGGGATTGTTTAACAGCATCCTTATTCAGGTCACCTCCCTGATCCAAGGTAAAGGGAGTTTCCCTGGGCTGTGGCCTGCACCACCTTTTATCTCTCAAGAGAAAAAAGGAAAGGGAAGCAAGCAGAGAGTTGGGGACCTCATACCACCAAGAAAGAAGCACCAGGAACAGAGCACGTTCTTTGGGCCCAGGGCCCCTGTGCCTGAGAAGTTCTTCAGCCATGGGAAGGTTGAGGACAAGGACCTTCCTCCAGAGCCCACAGAGCCTTCTCCTGGAGCTGACACCGTGAATTTGGACTTGTAACCTACTAGGCTGTGAGAAAATAAATTTCTCTTTGTTAAAGCCATCCATTTATGGTATTTCTGTTATGGCAGCACTAGATGACTAAGACAGAATTTGGTACCAAGAGAATGGGGTGGTGCTCTAACGAATACCTAAAATGTAGAAGTGGTTTTATAACTGTGAATGGATAGAGGTGTGACAGCAGCAGAGGACCAGCGCAGCCGAGAAGCTGCAACTGCAGAGAACCAGTAGCAGCAGAACCAGGAGACCAGCACAGATGGCACTGGAGCCGACCCATGGAGCGAGAGAGCTGAGTGCCTGTGCGCAGCAGGCTTCCTGGCGGAGTGGGGTGCCTCTGGACACTTATTGGTGGAGCCAGGCTTGCTGATCCACGGAGCCAGAGACTGAGTGCCTGTGTGCAGGCGGCTCCCTGGCAGAGTGGGGTACCTCTAGGCACTTACTGGTGGAGCCAGGCTTGCCGACCCACAGAGCAAGAGAGTAAGAGTGCAGTAGGCTTCTTGGTGGGGTGCCTCTGGGCACTTATCAGTGGAGCTACTGAGTTTTGGAACACTTGCCCCAGCAGGGCAGATGCGGGTGTGAGGCCCAAGGAGCCGAGAGGCCAAGAAACCAGGAAACAGAAGCTAAAAGACAAGGAACACAAGAAGCTGAGCTGCCTCAGTCTCAAAAGGTATGGTCATGACCTCAGGGATTTCAAAGGGTGGAGCCATGGCCTCTGGTGTTTCTAAGGGTAGAGTTGCGACTCAGACGGACTAGGAGAATGGTGCACCTAACGCTGAGGGAGCAGAGTTGCTGTCCCAGTGGGCCTGGAAAGCATAGCTGAAGCCCAGGGCCAAGGGTCCTCCTCCACTCAGAATCTGGAGTGTGGCCAATACCTAGAGGCTGGAAGGCAGGATTATTGTGTAAATTGTCTCAAAGAACAAAGGATTATTTTCAAAGCTTTGAGGGTTAATGTAATATGTTCTGCTGACTTGCTTGGTGCCTGTCATGCCTTCTTTCCCTTCAGTTTCTCCCATTTGTAATGGAAATGTCTAGCTTGTGCCTGTTCTGCCAATGTACCTTTGGGAGTAGATAACTTGTACTCTATGTTTCACAGATGAAGAGGAATTTTTGGATTTTGGACTTGGAGTTAAGACTTTTGCTATGATATGATGGGATGAATATGTTTTACATGTTGTAAGGATGTGATTTTTGGGGGGTCAAAGGATGGAATGACACGGATTGAATTATGTTCCCCTAAAAATGTGTGTATCAACTTGGTTAGGCCATGATTCCCAGTACTGTGTGGTTGTCCTCCATTCTGTGATTTTAATTTAATGTTGAGAGGATTAGGGTGGGATTGTAACACCACCCTTCCTCAGGCCACCTCTCTAATCCAAGGTAAAGGAAGTTTCCCTGGGGTGTGGCCTGCACTGCCTTTTATCTCTCAAGAGAAAAAAGGAAAGGGAAGCAAGCAGAGAGTTGGGGACCTCATACCACCAAGAAAGCAGCACCAGGAGCAGAGCACGTCATTTGGACCCGGGGTCCCTGAGAAGCTCCTCAACCATGGGAAGGTTGAGGACAAGGACCTTCCTACAGAGCCGACAGAGAAAGAAAGCCTTCTACTGGAGCTAACGCCATGAATTTGGACTTGTAACCTACCAGATTGTAAGAAAATAAATTTCTCTTTGTTAAAGCCATCTACTTGTGGTATTTTGGTTATGGCAGCACTAAGATGACTAAGACAATAGGGCAGTAGTTTTTATTTTGCTTTTCATTTTCCTTTTTTTTTTAAGTTATAAAAATCTAATGAATGCTATAAATCCTCCTTCTAGAACAATGGCTATACGTAAAAATGATGTAAATAATTTCAAAGGATTAATAGAATCCAAGTTAAATGCATAAGAAATATGGGGCCAGATTCCATGCCCATAGTGCTTATCTCTACTTGGCTCAGATATAAAACAAACCTCCAAGGGTAGTTATCTGTGCCAAGGACCAATCATGGGGTAGGGAGACATCTGAGCCATTCAGCGCATTGTCACCATCATCATCATCATCATCGTGACAGTCTTTACTAGGTGCCAAACACTCTCAGCACATTGTATAACATCAGGTCTAAATTATAATTCTTCTGCTTTAAAACTGTGAAAATTGAAGCTTAGAAAGGTTATGTAGTCTATTGGAGTCACACAGTCAGGAAGTAATGATCTAGGATTCCAACTCGTTCTTTAATTCATTCGCTTATTCATTCAAAACATATTTATTAAGTGTAGGCTCAGACGCAGGCACTATAATGGTGAATTGAAACAGACACACTTCTTATCCTCATAGAATAATCTTGGAGAAGTGGGTGAGGAATAAAGACACAGTTTTTTAATAAAATTCAGATGTCAAATTTTAAATTATAGTCTCTTACATAATACACTAAGGGAAGTCAGGGAAATCTTTCCTGAAGAAGTAAAGCTTGAATCAAGATCTGAAGAATGAAGGTGAGTTAATCAGGTAAAGAGAGGAGGTAAGAGTGGTGCAGTCCAAGAGAAGAGCACATGGGAAGAAACATGGCCAAGATCAGGAACTCAAATAAGGATAGAACTCTTGGATTTAATCGCTACACTACACATTTCCCCTCTGTGCCACCTTATTTTAAATCAATCAAGGCCATGAAGTACCCTTAGTTTGAAGTATAATTCTATAAAATTTCACAAAAATGTACTTTCAAATTCATCATTAATAAGATTATTAAGAACTGAGCCTGACACCTTTGAAGTTACTGTGATTTAAAATGTTTGGTTTTATGTCATACTCAGTGTATGACATATTTATGAACTTTGCAACAATACACCACAACAGCAGAAAAGAAATGATTGCAATGTACATTCCTGGAAATTTCCTTAATAACATCCCACTGACAGACAACCAGCTTCTACTGAGTTCTATCTATGATCAGAGCCAAACCAGGGCAGAGTAAAAGATGTGTGACTAAAGCAAAATGTACGTTCATATATCCAAGAGTATATTTCATAAAACAAGACACACCTATAGAGTCTTATATGTGGCCCTGCTGCACTATCCTAGCCTCCCCAAATAAAAGAATGTGAATTATTTATGAAGTATGTACTTTATAATTCAAAAACATACTAGAGATTACAAGTAAATATTTTAGTCCCATTGTCATGCTTAGAATTTAAGAGTCTTATGTAGTAGCTTCCAGTAAATCAGCAGTGGCTATACTTTAAAAAGATTTTTTCTCTTTCATAACTTCTTGTAGAATTAAAACATAAACTTTTTCATATCATTTTAAATTTTCTAAGTGTACAGCTAAATATAATTCCTTGACTATATATATTATTTCATTTTAATTATTAGCATGGTGAACTTCTGGTACTCGAAACAAAAAAAAACTCCAAACTCACTGCCAGTGAGTCAATTCTGACTCACAGTGACCCTACAGGACAGAGTAGAACTGCCCCATAGAGTTGCCAAGGAGCACCTGGTGGATTCAAACTGCTGACCTTTTGGTTAGCAGCTGTAGCACTTAATTCTACTGCTGCTAAGCTTCTCCAAGACTTACCTCAGGGATGCAGTCATCGTGGGTCACCACCCTGACTATGTCATCCAGGGGCAGAAGGGAATTGCACTTGATTTCAGTGTAGACATTCTTCCCCTCTGTGCATGCTGCCAGCAGTTCCACAAGTGTGATGTGATAGGCTAAGGGGCCACTTTCATCACTTCGGTCTCTCTCTGAACACATCATATGGAGAAGGATAGGAAATGATGCTCGATCATTGTAAAATATCAGCACATCTTCACCTCCGTTTATCAACTGAAATGATAAGAGAATCGACATAGTAGTTCAAATGTTCATCCTCACAGTTATTTCCAAAGGCTTGGTCTATCTGAAAACACACACATCTCCCTGTGAAAACATAGATAATATTACTAAAGCAGAACTATGCCAAGGCAGGATGGCAACAAGGGTGTAAAAGGTTTTAGTCACATGCCAAGTGAACAGTTAGGAATGCTATTAAAACCAGCTGGGGAGCTATGGGAGAGGTGGGTGGGGGCAAAGATTAAATGACATAGATGATGATAAATTGATCATCAGTGAGTTACCCACTGAAATTAAACCTCCCAAAAGAATAAAGTCATTTCCTCTACTTCAGGTGGATTCCAATGCCAAAGCATGAGAAATACTATAAGTATTGTTTCCCCAAAATTATTAGTTCTATGAGGGTAAGAAGTGCATACGTTTCTATTCACCATTATATTGTCTGAGTCTGAGCCTACAGTCAAAAAGCAGAATAAAATATTGCCATACTTCAACAGCGACTGAATAAGTAAGGAACTATATTGAGCCAAATACAACGCTGCAAAATCTGGAGATTCCATGTGCCTTGGGAAGGCATCAGTAGAGAATGGAGACAGAAGCAGACATGGAAGAAATAGGAAGAAAAAGTCTTTCTAAAAAGAGAGAGAAAGAAATGAATAGGCAGAGGCTTTTTGGATATTAATTCTCCTTTTTATTTGGCTTATATAATCTCAGTGGAGAATTACAGCAGGTTACAATTTTATAGCTCAACGTCAATAATGTCTTACTCTTTTTCTACTACCAGTACCAATTTTTTAACCCCAGTGTGAGATATTCTGGTGGGTAATACAGCTTATACAATTTTTTTCTATTTAGCATATTTGAATTGATAACATATGCAAACCAATAAGCCAATATGTTGGCTTAATATGAAAGTTTTGTTGAAAGAGAATGTATATGCATCAAAAACATATATTATCTATTAACATAATATAATATTACAATCACTTCTTTACACATAGAAACACTTCATCTAATAAATTCATAGGACTGGGTTAAATATTTGAGGCTTTTTGATTTTAATTCTTTCCTTGGCAATCATAAATAAAAAATCAAGCTAGCTCCCACATTTCTGGGCAAGAAAAACTAATGTGAATGCAAATGTAGATAAGAAAAAAGCAAATTTTTCAAATTTAAAATGTTTAATAACAACAATTTAAATTTAAAAATTCAAGGCTTTAAGGCAGGAGGGACTCATGTTGTATCAATACAGACACCTCCCCTTCCTCAAATCTAAGGTATACAATTATGAAAATCTCCCAAATTAATATTATCTACAGATAACTGTTTGGCAGCCACGGATGGAAGCTGCCTTCATCCATCCATCCATTAGAGAATCATTAAGTAAGTCACAGAAGCAGTGACTTACCAAAATGGGCTCAAAGTGCTGCCAGTTCTCCAAAGCATCTCACTTAGTTCTTAGCAAGTTAATTTACTGTGGAAATCTCACACTCAATGTCAAACTTCAAAATGAAATGGGCAAAATAAAATGAAGTACTTCATCCATTTGTTTTTCTTTAATTTTTAAGCTTCTATCAATTTTTTTTATCAATAGCTAAGTTTCAACCTGTTATAATAAATCACTAATAGTTTCTATTTACTAGTTTGATTCTTTTCAAAAAAAAAAAAGAAACACTATAACATCCTATTCAATATTTCAGGAACATAGCCTGGAAAAGCAGAGTTTACACATCTTTGTTTTAATATTGAAAACTTAGGAGTAAAAAATTTTGCCTCTTTCACTCCCAAATAATGTAAAAGATTTCATAGGATTTTACCCATTGTTTAAAATACACAAATTCATTAAAAAAAAAAAAAACTGAAAACGCATATTTGAGCATATTACTTATGTGAAGCTGAAAAAATGCAAACGAAGATCATACCTCTGTCATTACCATATCCTGGCATTTCTTCACATATTTACCATCTGCTTTTACAATCGTTTGCAAAAACCTCAGGTACTCCACGTGGCGGCCATGTGTCTCAATGCAGTGCACAAAGTGCTGGACGACTCTCTCGCTGATTTCATTGCACAGATGGTAATTGTTCATGAAGATATTCCTCATGGTTTCTGCTTCAAGAAGCTAAACACAGAGGAGCAGGCCTCCGTAATTCTGACAAGATCAATTTTCTATTTTACAGTACTTAGGCTAATTTCTCTGCTTGTGATCAGTTACATACTTTATACAACGCCATAGTGAGTTTTCTGTGCAAGTCTTCTACAAAATTCAATGACATCATTAACTATTAAAAGAAAACTGAACTCACAAGGGAATTTAGTTGGGAAAAGGAGCTATCATAAAATTTATCATGCTGGCAATAGTATTCTTGAGATTTATTTAATTACCTATTATTTAAAGTGAATTCTTCCCTAGTATCTGGAAAACACTTTAAAGCCCCGTCAGAGTTAACTCTACCTTTGAATTTTCCGTATGTATCTTACTCGTGGCATTACAGAGTTAGTTCTTTGTTCTACCATATCTTTTTTTTTTCACATTAAACTACATACATATAAATGAAATTATCACTTGCAGGTAAAATTCATGTGATTTTTCAAGTTTCTTTAAATGTTTCCACAATGGAAATAAAACATACTCCATTTTACGAGGGCAAAATGGGATGATTAAGAGTAATAAAACTCTTATTCACAATGCTACTAAAACAAATTTGATGGACACTCTACCAAAAATACTTGAAGTCATTAAAATACTTACACCAGGAGTTAAAAACAAATTCAGATGTTTATGAAGAAGAATTTGATTTTGTGGGTTTCCCCGACAGAAATTCTGCAGGAATGTGTGGGCGAGATTCATTACTTCATTCATCTTTTCATCATTCTGTAAGTTAAAAAGTAGCACATAACACAGAGAAACATAGTAAAAATAGTATTAAAAACTATAGTATTAACATACTATTAATATAGCAAAAATACTATAAAAAATTTTGTTCTTTCACAGTTGTACTTTTTTTCTCTCTGACGTGCTCTAAGCTCTGCTTTCTCTGTGCCCTTTCTGATTCCATCCCTCTCCCAGTTTCTTTTCCATCCCCCTCTCTGTTTGCTAGATCTATTTCTCACCTTCTCTTTATTTCTCCTCCTGCATCTGTTCTGCTCCACTGTTTCAACTCTTGGTTTCATAGCTCATTTCTCTTTCTCCCCAGTCTTTCTGATTGTCTGCTGTTTTCCCATTCGTGTCCATAGCTGCTTCTTTCTCCCCGTCTCTGTCCCCACATCTCTTTTGTCTTCCCTTTCTCTCTCTGTCTCCCTGATACTCTGTTTCTCCCTGCTTCTCTATAGCACCTTGTAGGCCTTGCCCCTCTTATGTTTCTCCCTTTCCCAATGTTTCTGTGTATCTTGCTGTTTTTTTTCTTTTTTCTCTACTTTCCCCACTTTCTAGATCCCTCTCTTTCTCATCCTTCTCCCACTGTTCTCTCAGCATCTACTCCTTCTCCTCTTGTCCTTCAGCTCTCTCCTCTCCACTCACTTTTCCTCTCGCTTCAACCCTGCAAAATTTTCTCTCTATATATTTCTCACATTATCTCTATTTTCCCCCCTAAACTCTCTGCCCCCTCCTTTTGCTTTTTAATTTTGTCTCTCATTTTCACCTTTCTTTTTCTTTTCCTTCTTTGGTTTCTCCACTCCTGTCTTATCCATCTCTTCATCTGTCCCCCTCTTTCTTAATACAAGTACTCTTAAGTCATCTTCTTTATTCATGTCATTTTCCAAAGTCCTAATTAGAGGGCTATATATAATGTGCTACTATCACTTTTTTGACATAAACTGAAAAGTTTTCAGAATCTCAACAGGAAATTTAAGTCTCAAAATTCACAAAGAATGTAAAGCTCTCTTGTAAAAAGTAGTCATTTGACAATATCACTAAAACCACTTAGAATTGTTCTGTGTAGCTGAAAGTGCCATTTGTCATGTGGTCAATGCCAGAGATGAAAATGGACCCATGTTTCGAGTATGAAATGAATTCATTATATTAAATGAATTTAAAGTTTTTCTGTTTTTCCTAGTCTAACAGTCTATAGTTTATGCCATCTATAATTAAACAAACATCCTAAGGTCATCAACAGGCCAACCTTCTCATATTTAAAATAAGGATTAGCTAACTAGACAACAAGCAAATAATAATAATAACTCTATTTGCAACTAAAAAATAAAAAATATTTCCAAATCCACTAATCCTTTTCTTTTACTTGTTTAATCTAGATAGTTAAAAGATATAAAAGGACTTCAATCATGTAAAGATCCAATTCTCATTGAAAATCTGGCCAGTACAGAAGGACATCAGAGCCAATTCTACTGTATCTGATATTTCTTTGAAACATTCATCTTATTCTGTTTCTATTTCTGAACAATCTAGTTATCAAAACTGAGAAAACCCATAAAAGCAAACATAGTAACAAAATAGTACATACTACAATTACTGAAAAAGAGAATTGACCACATGACCAATACTTAAACACTACAATATCAATGATAAAACAATTACAATAATAAATCTTTAAAAAAACAATTTTGTTGCTGTCTTTTCCGACTCTTGGCAACCCCAAGTGTTACAGAGTAGAACTCTTCCACAGAGTTTTCTTGGTTGTAATCTTTATGGAAGCAGATCACAGGTCTCTCTTCCACAGCACCTCTGGGTGGGTTTGAACCACCAACCTTTTGGTTAGTAGTCAAGTGCAAACTGTTGTGTCACCCAGGGACCTCATGGATTTACATATTATAAAGTAACTAGTTGATCCCTGGGTGGCACAAACAGTTAAGCACTCAACTACTAACCAGAAGGTTGGAGGTTTGAATCTACCCAGAAGCGCCTCAGAAGACAGGCCTGGCAATCTGCTTCTGAAAGATTAGAGCCTTGAAAACTCTACAGAGCAGTCCTACTCTGCATATATGGGGGTTGCCATGAGTTAGAACCAACTCACAGCAACTAACAACAACAAGTTAGAGGCAGCCCGGCACAGGAAGTAAAAGTCCAAGTGAGGAAGGTATCCACACAGAGAGAAACTGGCATGGAGTGCTGGTACACCAGAGGGATGAAGAGGACATCCACACTGGGAGGTGTCAGGGCCTGAGGGGAACGCAGAGGGCATTCACATGGAGCATGGAGCAGCAGCAGAGATGGAAGATTAGTTACATACAGGGCATTAGCCAAATAAGTAAACATATATTAAAGACAATGAGTGGGGCAGGTTTCCCACTATCAGAGAATGGAGGTACAATACTGAAAAAGAGAAACTAAAATGAGCCCCGTGGTGCTGGGATTAGAGGTATCAGCATGAACCCATGGTTTTCAATAATACAGATAGGAAAGTAAATGCAAGTTAATTGTACATGTGTGTTTATGTGTGTACATGTTGTTATTGTTAGGTGCTGTTGAATCAGTTCCAACTCACAGCAACCCCATGTACAACAGAATGAAACACTGCCCAGTCCTGCGTCATCCCCACAATAGTTGTTATACTCGAGCCCATTGTTGCAGCCACTGTGTCAGTCCATCTTGTTGAGTATCTTTTCCTTTTTTTCTGACTCTCTACTTTACTAAACATGATGTCCATATGTGTAGATGCATACACACATACAAACACACACATACATATATTTCCTAGCTCTGTACATTTAAAGGGCCTGGGAGTACCAACATTCCAATAGCAAAAAGCATGCTCAGTACTCAGAACTTTGCTTCTAAATACCATTCTCCACCAAAAGGAACTGAAGCTTCTTGAAGAAATTGCTGATTCCAGAGTTGAAGCAGGGAGAACACAAGATGAACTTGAAACATTTTATTGTGCCAGAAAGCAAGGAAGTCCTCAAAGAATGATGGGAACATGCTAGGAGGACAGGGAAGCCAGCTTGATGGGGTTCTACTGGCCAGATCTGGGACAATCTGAGAATCAAAATAAATAATGATAGTAACCTATTATCAGCTACTGGATAAAATGAGAATCCACAAGTTCATACTGATAAAAATAAATGAGTGAATAAATTGAAATTTTGATGAAGAACATGAT
This sequence comes from Loxodonta africana, assembly GCF_030014295.1. NCBI lineage: Eukaryota > Metazoa > Chordata > Mammalia > Proboscidea > Elephantidae > Loxodonta > Loxodonta africana. Next base: position 112,021,279 of record NC_087345.1, on the reverse strand, counting down.
ATTTCAAAGTACTCCTCCACAAAACATTTATTAATTAGAAAAAGAGGATGAGTGACTTCACAGTGGAGTAGTCTGGCAGACACTACCTTAATCAAGTGATTGAAGTGAACATCATCATTGTTATGGATTGAACTGTGTTCCCAAAAACTATGTGTTGTAAATCCTAACCCCTAGACCTGTGGTTATAATTCCATTTGGGAATAGGGTTTTCTTTGTTATTTAAGAGGCCATATAAGTGTAGAGTATGTTTTAAGCCAATCACCACTGAGATATCAGAAGAGCAGATTAAGCATAGAGAAGCAGCAGAGATGGGGGAAAACAGATGCCAAGCCACATGAAAATTGCTCAGAAGCTCAGAAGAGACAATGACCTTCCTCCAGAGCTGACAGAGAGGGAAAGCCTTCCCCTAGAGCCAGCACCCTTAATTCAGACTTCTAGCCTCCTAAATTGTGAGAAAATAAATTTCTGTTTGTTAAGGCCACCCACTTGTGGTATTTCCGTTATAGCAGTACTAGGTAACTAAGAAAATCCGTAATGGGACAAGTTGGAGAATTCAGCATCACTCATGTTCCTGCCAAAAATGTATAACTGCTTTTGATCATAAGGAACATGAGATGATCCAAACTGAGGTGCATTCTTCAAAATAACTGGTCTAGCCTTCAAGTCTCAGTGTCATGAGGGCTCCAGGGTAACGAGATTTAAATAGACTTGACAACCAGACATAGCATGTGATTGTGAAGCGGACCCTTCCATCATACAGGACACAGCTGGGACAGTGGGAGAAACCTGAATGGGGTCTGAAGATGAGGTGGCAGTAAGGTCACCCTCTTTCCTGATCTGGAGGGTTGTGGTGTGTTTATGTAGAGGAGTGTCCTTGCTGCAGGAAACGCACACTAAAGTGGTCAGGGATGATGGACATCAGGTTGGCAGCTTATTTAAAAATAGTCCAGGGAGAAAAAAGTTTTTTGGCACTTTCTGTACATTTGAAATGGTATCAAAATAAAAAGGCAAAGGAAAAAGTAACAGGGAACTAACCTTTTCATAGGGTATCTGCAGAAGATCCAGCACCACTGAATGAGCACCCATGTTTTTCAGCAACCGCTGATGTTGATTCCGACACTTTTTGTTTTGTACACAGAGTTTACTTAGCCTAATCAAAATCTTAAAGAGAGAAAAAAATTAGCTAGAACAAATACAAATATCAAATATAATATTTAAGCAAGAGCTATTAAACGTCATACAAACAAAAACCCATACAAAAATACTTTATATCTGCTGACCTCTTTAACAATCCGGTAGTTGTTGCTCTTATTGCTGTCAATCTGAGGTTTCTTTGTTCCATCCTGCACTGGACTTAAAATGTTTGATTCCTAAGATAAACACAAATATGTCTTTGTAGGCCACATATACACCTTTGCAAAAAATTTATTATTCAAATTAAATGTTTCTTTCTTTTTTTACTATTAAATAGTGCCTTGGCTTGAATGAGCCATGCAAATTACCACCGCTGCTGTTGTTACTGTGTGCCGTGGAGTCGATTCCAATTCATAGTGACGCTATAGGACAGAGTAGAATTGCCTCATAGGGTTTTCTTGGCTGTAATCTTTATCGGAGCAGATCACCAGGTCTTTTCTCCCACTAATCCTTCAGCCAGAAGCCAAGCACTTAACTGTTGTCCCACAAGGGCTCCTTAAAAATTACCACTAGCCAATAACAATCAAATTATGGGATAAATGGTAAGTAAATTAATGAATGAATTAATAAATAAATGAGAGACTGAATTATGTGACCCAAAAATGTGTATCAACTTGGCTAGGCCATGATTCTCAGTATTGTGTAGTTGTCCACCATTTTGTGATCTGATGTGATTATCCTATGTGTTTTAAGTCCTAACTTCTATGACGTTACTGAGGCAGGATTAGAGGCAGTTATGTTAGTGAAGCAGGACTCAATCTACAGGATTAAGTTGTATCTTCAGTCAATCTATTTTGAGATATAAAAGAGAAAATCAAGCAGAGAGGAGAGGACTTCGTGCCACCAAGAATGAAGAACAAGGAGGGGAGCGCGCCGTTCAGACGCTGGGTCCATATGCTGAGACGCTCCTGGATGAGGGGAAGATTGATAAAAAGGACCTTCTCCCAGAGCAGACAGAGAGAGAAAGACTTCCCCTGGATCTGGCACCCTGAATTCAGACTTCTAGCCTCCTAGGCTGTGAGAGAATAAATTTCTCTTTGTTAAAGCTACCTACTTGTGGTATTTGTTATAGCAGCACTAGATAACTAAGACAAGTAGCTTTACTAATAATGAGTTAAATTTAAAAGAAGTTATTATACATGACATTATTACTGCATTTCTCTATACTATGTACATCAAACATACCATGGCTTCATATTGTCTATATAGGAAGGGATAGTAAAAATATAGGGCATGAAAAGTAAAATTTAATCATAAGGGATGAAATGCAGAGGGGGGGGGAACATAGGGGAGGTGGATATAACAGCTAAACACGTTTCCGGGAAAGGAAGAAAGAACACCTTAACCCAAGGATTCTCTGCCAGGTTACCATGACATCATTGGAAGTCATGGCTTGGAGCCACCTGAGTGTGTACGGAACCAAGAAAATGAAGACAAAAATAAAACTTAAAAACAATCCTTTAAACTACTAAGTTAATAAAGCTTATTAAGAATATCTGAAACACCAAAAAATATTTAACTGTAACAACCATTATCTGTAGCAAATCATAAAAAAAAAATACTATAGGGATTATATATTTTTTAAATATCATCTAGTAGACTCACCATATTAAAATAAAACATCAATTACAAGTAATTAAATACATGGACATTTATTAAAACTTGGTACTAGACTATGGTGAATGGATCTAAAAGAAATAGAAGATATGTTCCTTCGCACAAGAAAATTATCAGTTATCTAAGAAAATAGAGAAATATGAAAATGAAGATTGGAACTGAAGAGAATTCACTAGTCAGAGAAGAACAGCTATGGCTGTAGACAGCATTATGAAGAAGATCAAGTTGAAGTCAAGGTCTTGAAAGATGAAAACTATTTAGTTAAGTATAAGGAAGGTGTGTGCAGGCAGAGGGAGACTCGTAAGTTGAAGAAGTCATCTTAACCAATGCTCCTGCAGCACAAAATGAGCATAAAATCTTAAGACAAACACAGTGCGTGTTGCAAGGGAGTGAACAATAAAGGAGAGTGGAGTCTGATTACTTCCCCGATTTAAAATATGTACAAATTGCACTTGGGATGAATAGCAAATTCAACTTGGGTCAAAACCATCCTAAACTCCTGACTATATCAGTGTTGGGTTCTCACGGGGGAAACCGAGTCTTAGCTCAGGAACTAACGAAGTTACATGAAGCCAATCAGTATAGTTTCATTTGTCCAAAGCTGTTTTTCCCACTGCGTTCTGTCACAAATCACAAAGTTAATGTAAACCAAGAAAAAAAGAATATATACTTTTCTTGCTAGTCAAACAATTCTGATGAAAGACTTCCAGCAAGAGAGTGACTTAATCAGTTTTGAGCATCATTGCTCTACTATAAACTCTATTCCTCTTTGCTGCTCTCCATGCAAATACTGTCCAATGTGAGGCTCCCAATCTGAGCACCACTTCAGTAGATAACCTCTCTTTCATTTTCTGAGCATATGGAAATTCTCCCACATGACCTTAGCATTTCCTCTTCTCCATCTAAAAAATTCCAGTATCATCCACAAACCTCTCTACATTCCCTTGTATGTCTCAGAGAACAAAGGCCATTCTTCCTTTCCAAAGGGAACTTTTGATGTGCAAATTTTTTAAATCCCATCTCCCCTGCCTCCTCACCCTGCTTCATCCATGTTTCCTGTGCATGGGCAGTTTCTACCCAGTACTGATTCTTTCTCATCTCTTTAAAAATATGGTCAGGTAGAGGCTATCCAAGCACTTTCAGTGATCCTGTCAATCCTAGGAAGTAGTCTTGACTCTCAGACTATTGCCCTGTGAATTTTATAAAAAAATCAATACTACACTGTACTAAAATTGCTTTTTATGTCAATGATTCATAATTATCAAAACTTGCTTTAGCATTTGACTCTATGGTTTGCTACGATTTTGTTTAAACACATTCCCTTTGCTTTTTGATGAAATAATACTCACCAAGATTCCTTCTATCTTTCTGACCATTTTGTCTCTTTCACTGAATAAAATAGGAACTGCAAAAAGTATATGATCACTGAAAACTTTCAAAATACTACTAAGTTAGACTCCAGGGTTGTGTCACCTAGCTGTCATAATAAATACTAGGAGGGAAATGAAAGCAGCCCAACCACCACCCCAGATCCTCAACAAGATGGACTAACGCGATGGCTGCAACAATGGGTTCAAGCATAGCAACGACTGTGAGGATGGCGCAGGACCTGGCAGGGTTTCCTTCTGTTGTACATGGCGTCACTATGAGTTGTAACTGACTTGATGACATCTGACAACAACAAAGATTGACAAAGCTCCTACAGCAGAAAGATCTTTCTGATATATGTCAACTTTAAGGGAAGCTGTTAAAAATACAAGTAAAGCTTTAGCACATTCATTTAACTCTACTTTTCAAACAATGACCTAAAGAAAAAGCAACTGTCTTGTTTTAAGAAAAGTAATCTCAGGCAGAATGTATTATATCATAAAAAGTTACGTTCTTCATGTCTGCCCAGGGGAAGTTGTAGGCAATTCTAAACTCCATAAGTATGGGAATTATGAAGAATAATGATTTTAATTTAAAATTGCCAGCAGTCAACAATAGGAAGCAACACTGGAGAATTCAATAAACAACCTCTTTAATTTCAGAAGATAATTTAATGTAATTAAACTGAACAAAAGTATTAACCCATAGAACATCTGGATGATTCCAAAGCAATGATCAGGGGAATTTAAGAAATATGTAAACTATGTAACTACAGTTAGGTTGTGTTTTCTTATTTTGATGCCAGAATACTTCAACTAAAAGTGCTGCCAGACATTTCCTTAAGAAGGAACAGAAATTAACTGTATTCTCTATATCTTATACAACTTTGGTCCTAGTTTAGTGGACGGACTTACAAAACCCTGGATTTGTTCTAATGAAAAAATATTAGTAAAATGCAAAATGTAGAAGTGTAACTTATGCTTTCCCAGAGCTCAGGAGAGGCAGAAATACATTATATAATACTGAGAACAGTGTTATGCTTATAGTCAATAATATGAAAACACTGATCAAGAATAAATATGGCACTCCAAAAGTAGTTGTACTGTATTGTAGTTGTTTCCTATCATCTAGAAAAATCTGAATTTATTTCCTGTAATGGAATATGGGGAGCAGCTTAGTTAAATGACTCTATAGAGGCAGATAGATTTTTAATTGTATAGTATGTACCATAATATAAGGCAGCAGATTCAAAAACAAGACAGCAAGAACAGTCTAGAAATTGGATAGACAGCAGAGTTCCAGGCAGAGGCTCAAAGAGTGGATATCTAAACAAATACTGGTTCTGAATACAATTTTTTTTCTTTTCTCTATTTTTTTTTTTTAACATCAGGCAAGGAAACCCTACTATAGTCAACACCAAAAATTATAAAAGAAAATAATATGTATTGACTATAGCGTGAACTAAATATTGACACCAATTAATGGGGATCCTGTTCCTTAATTTATGTAAAGGCAATCATGCTTTTAAAAATAGAACTTTCCAAATCCTACAGCGTAGAGCTGCCTGCATCTGCAGCTGCACGATTAAAATAGCTCAGTGCATATCTTGTATTTATCCCCACCCTACTGAAGTTAAACAAGGCCTTTCCTCAGCAAGACTGCCAAGTCAGCAAGACTGCAAAGTACTCTGTTCTCCATCTGTATCCCTAGCCTTCCCTTCCTGTAACCACTATTCAACCCAATAAGTAGTATCATTTACCCCACTGCTGCTTCAGGTGCCAAGTGCCTTCCTTCGCTCTTCCCCCACCTCCCTCCAAAATATGGGTGAAAAGATCTTGTATTCAGTCATTTACACTTGACTGACCAAAAATAATAGATAATAATTTAGTTAAAGCTCTTTGTAATAAATATTACCTTGTTCAGACAACTGAATGATAATCATTGTATGGAAAAAGGAGGTATTTATTCTCTTTCCCATCAATGAGTATCATCATTTACCAGTCATTCAGGAGAAAATCTAGAGGGCTGCAAAATCCCTAAAATCGCTCTAGGCCTATTTATCTGACATTGCATATAAAGCTAATTTTGACTCTCACAGTGTCATGGTTGACAGCTTCTGCTTTCCTGAAAGGCACCTAAGTCTACTTGAGGACTTCGGTCAAGATTCACAGTGGGTGGAAGAGGCTGAATCCTCATTACTAGCCACTTGCCTCCAGACATTCCCTCAACTCAGACTCAAATATATATTTCTAACATTATCACAAACCTGTTTTCCTTCCTCTTGGTTTCAAGAGAAATACAATATTAGTGTTTTCTAACTCATCTGATATTATTTTAGTCAGTACTGATGATGTTTACTCTAATGTCCTAGAAAAAACCCACATGTTCGAGAAAACACTACAAACCTCTTTACTATTTGTATCTCTGACACTGTTGCACCTCTGAAGAATAACGTAATAAAAAAATGTGTGTGCTATCGTAGTGCATCCTCTTTGGTGAGAGATAGACTAGGAAAAACTGGGCATATACTGATGACAGGTGTGCTCAATGTAAAATAATAACTGCTTTCATAACAATGCAACAGAATTCATTAATGTACAGATATTTGTGCCAGAAATTTTCTGATGCAACTATAAAACCAGTTGTCATCAAGTCAATTCCAACTCATGGCAACCCCATGTGTTTCAGAGTAGAACTATGCTCCACAGGATTTAAAAAGCTCTCCAGTATTATTATATAAAATTTAGAAAGGACAGGCAATCCTTTAATCAAGAGTGACATGATAACAAAGCACTGTACAGGAAATGAAAACAGTAATATAATAGAGCCCTTAGGGGATGTGTCTGATACCTGGTATATTATGTGAAGAAAACTTCACTAGTCACAATTTACTCCAGCACACCCTGATGTGGATGTAAGAAGGGGGTTGATGCATGGCACCTGTGATAAGAAAGAACCATAGCCTTCTTTTAGATTTGTTTTTCTACTAAGCAATCATTACAGAAATGTTGATTCCTGGTCTAATGAAATAGTTGTGCTCTGGTTTGAATAAAATCAACTTCACTTATTTTCATTGTAAACCACTCACTGAGGAGAAAAAACATATAGAAACTTACAACCTTCACTGACAATTTTATTGCCTGAAGAACAAACAGCAAAGTAAAAAAAATTTTTAAAAAGCTAAGATGTAATTGCCCCTGATAGAATGGAGGGAAATGCTAAATTTATGAGAAAATAGCATTAATTTTAAATGTAAGCTAGAAGACAATGGGGAAAAGATTCTTACAGTGAGAGTAATTCAGAGAAACAAATACAGATGTATACACATTACATTTAAGTATTTGCAATACATCAAAAGGGAATGAAAAAAAACCATTGCCCTCAAGTCGATTCCAACTCACAGCAACCCTATGGGACAGAGTAGAACTGGCCCATAGAGTTTCCAAAGAGCACCTGGTGGATTCGAACTACCAACCTTTTGATTAGTAGACATAGCACTTAACCACTACGCCACCAGGGTTTCCAAAAGGGAATGAAGAGGTATAAAAATAACATTTGGCTAAAAACCGAAAATTAATTTTCAGGAGTATAGCCTATGAAAGGGCTTATTAACTGATACTCATATGTAACAAAGGAGCCCTGATGATGCAATGGTTAAAGCTCTTGGCTACTAACTGAAAGGCCAGTGGTTCAAACCCATCAGCCACTCTACAGAAGAAAGATGTGGCAGTCTACTTCCAAAAAGATTACAGAGTTGGAAACCCAATGGGGCAGTTCTACTCTGTCATATAGAGTCACTATGAGTCAAAAATTGGCTTTATGGCAATTGGTTTGGTTTTTGTTTTGTTTTGGTTTTTGGGACTCATTAGACATAAAGAACATAGATGTAGTGTGAAATAAACAAGTAAATATATGATAAAGTGAAGGGCAAAAATAGAAAATGAAGACAACGAAATGCATTCCATAAAAGGAAAACCCAGGAAAGCATCCCCCACGTGTCTATCAGTTTGTCATAATGTGAGGGCTTGCGTATTGTTGTGATGCTGGAAGGTGTGCCACTGGTATTCAGATACCAGCAGGGTCACCCATGGAGGACAGGTTTCAGCTGAGCTTCCAGACTAAGACAGACTAATAAGAAGGATCCTGCAGTCTACTTCTGAAAAGCATTAGCCAGTGAAAACTTTATGAATAGCAGCAAAACATTGTCTGATATAGTGCTGGAAGATGAGCACCCCAGGTTGAGTCGACCTTAATGATGTGGATGGAGTATAGCTTTTGGGACCTTCATTTGCTGATATGGGACAACTCAAAATGGGAAGAAATAGCTGAAAACATCCATTAATAATCGGAACCTGGAATGTACGAAGTATGAATCTAGGAAAAATGGAAATCATCAAAAATGAAATGGAATGCATAAACATTAATATCCTAGGCATTAGTGAGCTGAACTGGACTGGTATTGTACATTTTGAATCAGATAATCATATAGTCTACAATGCTGGGAATGACAACTTGAAGAGAAATGGTGCTGCATTCATCATCAAAACAAACGTTTCGAGATCTAACCTGAAGTACAACGCTGTCAGTGATACAATAATGTCCATATGCCTACAAGGAAGACCAGTTAATACGACTATTATTCAAATATACACACCAACCAATAAGGCCAAAGATGAAGAACTAGAAGATTTTTATCAGCTTCTACACTCTGAAATTGATCGAACATGCAATCAGGATGTATTGATAATCACTGGTGATTGGAATGCGAAAGTTGGAAACGAAGAAGAAGGATCGGTAGTTGGGAATTATGGTCTTGGTGATCAAATGACAGAATTGTGCAAGACCAATGACTTCTTCATTGCAAATACCTTTTTTCACCAACATAAACGGCGAGTATACACATGGACCTCGCCAGATGGAACACAAAGGAATCAAATCGACTACATCGGTGGAAAGAGATGACGGAAAAGCTCAATATCATCAGTCGGAACAAGGCCAGGAGCTGACTATGGAACAGACTATCAATTGCTCATATGCAAGTTCGAGCTGAAACTGAAGAAAAACAGAACAAGTCCATGAGAGCCAAAATATGACTTAAGTATATCCCACCTGAATTTAGAGATGATCTGAAGAATAGATTTGATGCATTGAACACTAGTGACAGAAGACCAGACGAGCTGTGAAATGACATTAAGGACATCATACATGAAGAAAGTAAGAGGTCACAGAAAAGACAGGAAAGAAAGAAAAGACCAACATAGGTGTCAGTGGAGACTCTGAAACTTGTTCACAAATGTCGAGCAGCTAAAGCAAAAGGAAATGATGAAGTAAAAGAACTGAACAGAAGGTTTCAAAGGGCGGCTCGAGAAGACAAGGTAAAGTATTATAATGACATGTGCAAAGGGCTGGAGATGGAAAACCAAAAGGGAAGAACATGCTTGGCATTTCTCAAGCTGAAAGAACTGAAGAAAAAATTCAAGCCTCGAGTTGCAATACTGAAGGATTCTATGGGGAAAATATTAAACAACGCAGGAAGCATCAAAAGAAGATGGAAGGAATACACAGAGTCATTATACCAAAAAGAATTAGTCAATGTTCAACCATTGCAAGAGATCGCATATGATCAGTAACTGATGGTACTGAAGGAAGAAGTCCAAGCTACTCTGAAGGCATTGACGAAAAACAAGGCTCCACGAATTGGTGGAATATCAATTGAGATGTTTCAACAAATGGATGCAACACTGGAGGTGCTCACTTGTCTATGCCAAGAAATATGGAAGACAGCTTCCTGGCCAACTGACTAGAAGAGGTCCATATTTATACCTATTCCCAAGAAAGGTGATCCAATTGAACGCAGAAATTATAGAACAATATCATTAATATCACACGCAAGCAAAATTTTGCTGAAGATCATGCAAACACGGCTGCAGCAGTATATTGACAGGGAACTGCCAGAAATTCAGGCTGCTTTCAGAAGAGGACGTGGAACCAGGGATATCATTGCTGATGTCAGGTGGATTCTGGTTGAAAGCAGAGAATACCAGAAGGATGTTTACCTGTGTTTTATTGACATGCAAAGGCATTCGACTGTGTGGATCATAAAAAATTACAGATAACATTGCAAAGAATGGGAATTCCAGAACATTTAATTGTGCTCATGAGGAACCGTTACACAGATCAAGAGGAAGTTGTTCGGACAGAACAAGGGGATACTGACTGGCTTAAAGTCAGGAAAGGTGTGTGTCAAGGTTGTATCCTTTCACCATACCTATTCAATCTGTATGCTGAGCAAATAATCTGAGAAGCTGGACTATACGAAGAATGGGGCATCAGGATTGGAGGAAGACGCATTAACAGCCTGCATTATGCAGATAATACAACCTTGCTTGCTGAAAGTAAAGAAGACTTGAAGCACTTACTAATGAAGAGCAAAGACCACAGCCTTCAGTATGGATTGCACCTCAACATAAAGAAAACAAAAAGCCTCACAACAGGACCAATGAGCAATATCATGATAAACAGAGAAAAGACTGAAGTTGTCAAGGATTTCATTTTACTTGGATCCACAATCAACAGCCATGGAAGCAGCAGCCAAGAAATCAAATGACACACTGCACTGGGTAAATCTGCTGCAAAGGACCTCTTCAAAGTGTTGAAGAGCAAAGATGTCCCTTGAAGACTAAGGTGTGCCTGAGATAAGCCATGGTATTTTCAAGCACATCATATGCATGTGAAAGCTGGACCATGAATAAGGAAGACTGAAGAAGAACTGACACCTTTGAATTGCGGTGTTGGTGAAGAATATTGAATATACCATGGACTGCCAAAAGAACGAACAAATCTGTCTTCGAAGAAGTACAACCAGAATGCTCCTTAGAAGCAAAGATGGCGAGACTGCATCTTCCATGCTTTGGACATGTTGTCAGGAGGGATCAGTCCCTGGAGAAGGACATCATGCTTGGCAAAGTATAGGGTCAGTGGAAAAGAGGAAGACCCTCAACGAGGTGAACTGACACAGTGGCTGCAACAACGAGCTCAAGTATAACAACAACTGTAAGGATGGCACAGGACCAGGCAGTGTTTCGTTCTGCTGTGCATAGGGTCGCTATGAGTCGGAACTGACTCGACGGCACCTAACAACAGGAAAGCATTCTCAAAAATTAATAAAGGTTCTTTGTGCAATAACCACAACGCCCCCTAATAGGTCAAGTAGAAAGATTCTGTCTAAAATACATGGATCTTTCTATACCAGACAATGAGTCTTAAACACTCTAACAGACAATGTTGTCAAAAATCAGGTAGTCAATAACAAGTTTTGCTGAAGAAACCAAGTTTATGTAGAATTATTCTTCTGCTGTGCAAAATCAAAGTATTAACACTTGGGAAAGCACAACTTTCTTCCAAGATATCGTTCTGGGGGGATCTGCCTCCTTGCTATTTGCTCCATCAAAGAAAAAAGATCATAAGGGATAGGCAGAGAATGGAATAAAGTTTTTGTTTTTAAAGAGTAATGGGATGTGGAAGCAGTAGAAAAACCATGAGACAGGAAAGGTGGGCCTAGAGAGAAATAGAGAAAAAGGAAGACAGAGAAAGGAAAATAGAAAAGGAGGCAGACAAGGAAGAAAGGAATTACAGTCATGCAGTGTATGATGTCTGTTTCAACTGAATATATGGCTGTAGTTCCATAAGCTTATAACAGAGGTCAGAAATCCTGACCAGAGAATGAGACATAGCGGATGTAACTGGATGTAGCAAAGGCAACTACTTCCCACACGCAATGTGTGTATCTTATGTCTCTTCTATACAAAGTGATTGCACTGCCCGGTATATTTGATTCATTTTTTTAATATAACAGGCTTTATGGCAGTCCATTCTTAACTACAAGTTATCCGCAAATTAGACATTCATAATCCAGGGAATGCCTGTACTATGGTGTTTGCAAAAGGCCCAAATCACACAACATCCTGTTTTAGAGAATGCATTGTGGACATTAAGCGACCCGTAACCGTAACTGATTCTCTTACTAAGATAAATCTGCAAACAAGTATTCAAATACCTAGGAGTAAAAGTAATGCTAAGGAAGACAACCAAAAACTCAACAATAAGAAGATTTTATCATTCCCAGTGAAATGTAAACAATCAAGAAATCTTCTGGAAGGGCTTCTCAAAAATTATGTTTAAAACAATTATAAAGTGAGGAATAATCTCTCTCAAGCCAGGTGGACCCCTCTGTGGTTTCCACCTGCCTTGTAACAGTGCTCAGGATGATGCCACAGTATCTCTCAGCATGGGTAAGGAAGAACACTTACTAGAAAAGGGAAAAGGACAAGACAAGACATGGGTCCCCTATCCTCCTATTATCACACAGAGAGGTGCCAGGCTGCTCTGCTGGATATCACATTGAGTCTAGATTTAGAGGCAGATCTCCCTGAATTAATTTCTTGTAGGGCAAGATTGAGAGTAACCTTACCAGTGAACAAACACAAACTGCTGGGACACCAGGTAGTTTGGATTTTAAGTGTCTGCTGTTTAAATAAATAAAAAATAAAAAAAGCTGTTTATAGGAATTGTTTAGGAACACCAGCTATGAGGCCCATAATAATTAGGCTCCTGATCGGGAGAAGAAGCCTGGATGCCATGAGAAGCTGAGTTAGGGTGCAGCCTTTGAAGGAGGGGACCACTCCCAGTCAGCTTATTGTCTAGCCAACCCAGAGTAACCCCCAGGGACATTTTCAGTTAATTATTTTCCTTACATTACACATCCATTAAAAGAACAAAATATCATGAAATAAAAAACAGGAAGATATGAATCTAGAATAGATGAATATGAAAAAGAACCAATTAGAAAACCTGAACGTGAAAAATATAGTCCTTGGAGTAAAAACCAAACAGATGGTTTAAACATCAGATTTTTAGACCAGTGAAAGATTAAGTAAATTTTTCAAAAAGAAGCTGTACCACATAAAAGTAGGTATATAAATATAAACATGGATACAGATGCTGGTGCAGATTCAGATATAAAAGCAAAATCATTGTAAAGAAAAATTCAAGACAACCAAAATAAATAACATGGGTAGGAACTTCTCTCAGAAACAATGCCATGCCCAAGTGACCTAGTTCTCAAACCTTAATATAGAGGTGGATGAACACTAAGGGCAATCCGGACTTAACCCACTCAGATATGGTTTCACAAGTTAATCTCACCTTCCTATATTTAGAATTCAATAAGTATTTGAATGTGATGAATTGGTAATTGCTCCTAATGCTTCTGACATTGTCAACTTGTTATACTATAGCCTTTAAGCTTTCAGAAATGATGGTACAGTCTTGTAATGCCTTGGAAGATGATTTGAATAAAGGGTATCACTATAACACACGATAGATAATAAACTTCACAGGAGCTAGGGATCCAATGGGTTTACTAGAAGATCAGCTCGATCCCACTCTCCTTCGTATTTATAAGCATTGGGATAATTTTGGATCATATGGTGAGATTTGCTAGTGTCAGTAGATGGCCTGTCAATTCACATTTATTGCCCACAGGATATAGAAAACTTGCCACTTACAAAAAAAAAAAAAAAGCTTTACATATTGGAAACATTTTTTATTACTAAAATAATCACATGAATGTTATCTGTTCTTCTGCTATCTAAGCAGGCACAAAGTTAGCCCATTATGAGCTGTTTTAAAACAATGCCAATCGTCTGTGTTTAGAGCCTTTGTAAAGATTTACTAAACAACAAAGGATTATTATTTGTATTGGCTCTCTTGAGTGCATGCTGCCTGCTACTGGCTGTTTCCATTGACACTATGATATATTTCATCCTGTTTACAATACATTGTCACTATCATCGGCTACCGGCTACCGGTTCATTGCATAATGTAGATTACTTGGCTGTGTGCAAGTTAGTAACTTTGTAGCTTATTGCTTTTTTTCACTTTACTAGTCCATTGGAAACGCACCATTCTCCTAACCTTTCAATCCACCCATTTGCGTAAATTTCTACTGCCACCTCCCTAGTTCATGCTTTCATCACCTCACACATGAATTTGGACAACGGGCTCCTAATTGGTCCCCCATCTTTGGTCTCTTGTTCTTCTGCTCCATAGTAGATTCTGCCAGACAATTTTTTCCAAGAGAGTGTACTCACATTCCTACACAAGAATCTTCAAAGACTCTCAATTTCCATCATTTCAAATGCAAACTGACTACTTACGTGGAATGTTGATTCTGTTGCTATTAGTCTCAACTACATAAAAGAAAAAAGAAAAAAAATAGGCTAAGTAAATCCTCCCAATTCTTCCAAACAGGCCTCCAAGATGCCTCTTGAATGAAACCTTCCCCAGGCAGTCAGGCCCATTCTGGTCTATCCCTACTCTGGACCACACTGTCTAGTACTTAACAACGCACACTATCATACTGATTTATGTGTGTTCATTGTGTTATCATTCTTTGAGGGCAAGGGCCATAATTGAAATATTAGATTTGATTCTAAATATCATTCTGAAAGAAGAATGAGAAATTCAAGTGTTTTCAAAGGTAAGTGAGCATGATGGTGAAGGGGCTGAAACTATAAGCAGAATGTGCAAAAAAAAAAAAAAAAGGATTCCTCTGAGAAGTACGGCAGCAATCTAGTAAAGAAAGTTCAGCTATGTTTCACACTGCTTCAAATCTAGTATAAGTGAATATATATTATGGGGACAAATATGTGGGTTCAAAATAAAGAACTTTCCATTGTTAACAGCTGATAAAGATAGAATATAATGAAGTAGCAGCACAGTGTACCTTCCAAGTATACAACACCTAAAAGTGACAGGTAAATATTTAAAATATCTCTTCAGTAAAGAGAAGGAAACAAACGTAGGCCAGAAATAATGAAAATACATAAAAATTTCAGAACAGTAATCATACACTGGACTTATTGTTGGTTCTGAGGGCATTAGTCCATTCATGATTAACTACAATCTGAGTTGTAACATGTCTCACACACACATGCATACACAGACATACACAAACAGAAAGGAAGCAAAGTCTGAGCCCCAAGCATGGTGGAAGGTGGGATTAGAGACCCAAGCACATAACCAGG
Source organism: Loxodonta africana (assembly GCF_030014295.1). Classification (NCBI taxonomy): domain Eukaryota; kingdom Metazoa; phylum Chordata; class Mammalia; order Proboscidea; family Elephantidae; genus Loxodonta; species Loxodonta africana. The sequence goes on along the minus strand of NC_087345.1, from coordinate 112,006,013 downwards.
GATACCTAAAGGTTTTTGTTAGGTGCTGTCAAGTGGGTTCCAACTAAGGAACCCCAAGTATGACTGAACAAAACACTGCCCAGTCCTGGGCCATCCTCATGATCTTTGCTATGTTAGAGTCCATTGTTGCAGCCACTGGGGTCGATCCATCTCATTGTGGGTCTTCCTTTTGTTCACTGACCCTCTACTTTCCCAAGCATGATGTTCTTCTCCAGGGACTAGTTCCTCCTAATAACATGCCCAAAGTATGTAAGACAAAGTCTTGCCATCCTTGCTTCTAAGAAGAATTCTGGCTCTTCTTCTTCCAAGACAGATTTGTTTGTTCTTCTGATAGCCCATGGTATATTGAATATTCTTTGCCAACACCATAATTCAAATACATCAATTCTTCTTTGCTCTTCTTTATTCATTGTCCAGCTTTCCCATGCATATAAAGCAACCAAAAATATCATAGCTTGGGTCAGGCACACTTTGATCCTCAAGGTGACATCTTTGCTTTTGAACACTTTAAAGAGGTCTTTTTATGATTTCTTGACTGTTGTTTCTATGGATGTTGATTGTAGATCTAAGTAAAATGAAATCCTTGACAATTTTAATTTTTTCTCTGTTTACCTTGATGCTGCTTATTAATCCAGTCATGAGGATTTTTGTTTTCTTTATGTTGAGGTGTCTTGAGGTGTGAGCCATACTGAAGGCTGCAGTCTTGGATCTACATCAATAAGTGCTTCAAGTCCTCTTCGCTTTTAGCAAGCAAGGTTTTGTCATCTGCATAATGCAGGTTGTTAATGAGTCTTCCTTTAACCCTGATGCAGTGTTCTTCTTATAGTCCAGCTTCTCAGATTATTTGCTCAGTATACAGATTAGATAAGTATGGTCAAAGGATAAAACTCTGATGAACACCTCTTCTGATTTTAAACCACGCAGTATCCCCTTATTCTGTTTGAATGACTGCCTCTTGATCTATGTACAGGTTCCGCGTGAGCACAATTAAGTGTTCTGGAATTCCCATTCTTTGCAATGTTATCCACAATTTGTTATGATTCACACAGTCTTTGCATAGTCAATAAGACACAGGTAAACAACTTTCTGGTATTCTCTGCTTTCGGCCAAGATCCATCTCCTTGGTAATGACATCCCTAGTTACACTTTCTCTTCTGAATCCAGCTTGAATTTCTGGCAGCTCCCTGTCAATGTACTGCTGCAACCATTTTTGAATTATCTTTAGCATAATTTTACTTCCATGAGATATTAATGACATTGTTCCATAATTTCCACTTTCTTCTGGATCACCTTTCTATGGAATAGATACAAATATCGATCTCTTCCAGTCAGTTGGCCAGGTAGCTATCTGCCAAATTTCTTGGCATAGACGAGTAAGCACTTCCAGCACTGTATCCATTTGTTGAAACATTTCAACCGGTATTCCATTACTTCCTTGAGACTTGTTTTTCACCAATGTTTTCAGTGCAGCTTGGACATCTTCCTTTCATACCATTGGTTCTTAATCATATGCTACCTCCTGGAATGGCTGAACATCGACCAGTTCTTTTTGGTACAGTGACTCTGTGTATTCCTTCCATCTTCTTTTGATGCTTCCTGCATCATTTAATTTTTTGCCCATAGAGTCCTTCAATATTGCAACTCGAGGCTTGAATTTTTTTTCAGTTCTTTCAGCTTAAGAAATGCTGAGCATGTTTTTGCCCTTTGGTTTTCTAACTCCAGGTCTTCACATGTTTCATAATACTCGAGTTTGTCTTTTCAAGCCACCCTTTCAAATCTTTTGTTCAGCTCTTTTACTTCATCAACTCTTCCTTACATTTCAGCTACTCTACATTTCAAGAGCAAGTTTCAGAGTATCTTCTGACATCCATTTAGGTCTTTTTTTCTTTCCTGTTTTTTTTAATGACCTTTTGCTTTCTTCATGTATGATATCCTTGTTGTCACCCTGTAACTGTGGTCTTTGGTCATTAGTGTTCAATGCATCAAAGCTATTCTTGAGATGGTCTCTAAATTCAGGTGGTTTATACTAAAAGTCATACTTTGGCTCTTGTAGACTGGTTTTAATTTTCCTCAGCTTCAACTTGAGCTTGCATACGAGCAATTGATGGTCTGTTCCACAGCTGGCAACTCGCCTTCTTCTGACCGATGATACAGAGCTTCTTCATCATCATTTTTCCACAGATGTATTTGATTTGATTCCTGTGTATTCCATATGGTGAAGTCCATGTGTATAGTCACCGTTTATGTTATTGAAAAGGTATTTCCAATGAATGAGTCATCGGTCTTGCAAAATTCTATCACGCAATCCTCCCGAGTTGTTTCTATCACCAAGGCCATATTTTCCAACTACTGATCCTTCTTCTTTGTTTCCAACTTTCACATTCCAATCACCAGTAATTATCAAAGCATTTTGATTGCATGTTTGATCAATTTCAGAATACAGAAGTTAGTAAAAATCTTCAATTTCTTCATCTTTGACATTAGTTGTTGGTGGGTAAATTTAAATAGTAATCATTTTAACTGGTCTTCCTTGTAGGCATATGGATATTATCCTATCACTGGCAGTGTTGTATTTCATGATAGATCTTGAAATGTTCTTCTAGAGGATGAATGCAATGCTGTTCCTCTTCAATTTGTCATTCCCAGCATAGCAGTCCATATGGCTATCTGTTTCAAAATGGTCAATACCAGTCTATTTCAGCTCACTAATGCCTAGGATACTAATCTTCAAGCATTCCATTTCATTTTTGACATTTCCAATTTTCCTTGATTTATACTTCATACATTCCAAGTTCCGATTATTAATGGATGTTTGCAGCTGTTTCTTCTCATTTTGAGTCATGCCACATCAGCATATGAAGGTCGGAAAGCTTTACTCCATCCACATCATTAAGGTCGACTCTACTTTGAGGAGACAGCTCTTTCCCAGTCATATATGCAGTGGCTTCCAACCTGAAGGGCTCATCTTCTGGTACTATATCAGACAATGTTCCACTGCTATTCATAAGGTTTTCACTGGCCAATTTCTTCAGAAGTTGACTGTCAAGTCCTTCTTCCTAGTCTGTCTTAGTCTGGAAGCTCCACTGAAACTTGTCCAACATGGGTGACCCTGCTGGTATTTGAAATATTGGTGGCATAGCTTCCAGCATCACAGCAACACACAAGCCACCACAGTACAACAAACTGATAGACAAGTGGTGGATACCTACCGGAGACACCCACAATGATAATCCAGAGAAAGGTGTGACTCACAGAAGACCAAAGGGGTGGCTGTCTTGGCTGTGGCTCTAATCAGAGTCAAAAAAGGGTTTAAAAAAAAAACTCTCCTGAGGCTCTGATATACAAAGACAAGCATACTTTCACTTAAGGTTTGGTGCCAGAATTCCCATTATTACGGGGCCCCAAAATTCCCAAGCCAAAATTTGTTTAACATAGTTACAGTATGTATTATCCCAAGGTGCCTCACAGAAGCAAATGAAATCCTCTTTGGATTAAATACAGGCCTTAGAGAAACTTCATACATAAAGTTCCAAAGAAATTAAGTTCATAATTTAAATGAATAAATAAACACATCCCCAAGGACTTCTGCAAGAATAGTGAACTTAAAACTGCAAAGGGCCTCCTATTACAAACAACTAGATCCTAGATATAAAACCTATTTTAAGTGCATTGCTGGGCTCACAGAAAGCAGAGGAGGGCTCCAAGAGACCTCACCTGCCCTTTTCTTCAAGAAATAAATAAGTAACCTGAAACCAGATCAAAGAGCTCCAGTATCAAGACAACAGAATAAATTTCCCTGACAGCAAATGCAACCCAGAGACTAAGTAAACGCCGTGGAACTGTGAAGTTCACAGGGAGCTAAACCCAAAACTCTCGCCTCAAGACAGGTGTTCAGAAAGGTAGCAAAGTTGTCCCAAGCCAGCAGCACCCCCTAGCAATGGGTTGAAGTAATCACAAATACTCTTAGAGGAAATCATCCCCTTTCCTTGAAGTGAAATGTTACAAGCTCATAATCACAGATGACAAAAATACAACGAAGCAAGCCAACATGAATGAGAATTATATGAAACTCCCATGTGCTTTAGATCCTGTAATTATTGAAAACAGGCTGAAAAACAGCCATGGGGAATTCACAAAAATTATCAACCAAGGAGAGGTGATCCAAAATGACCAAATAGATTGGAAAAAGGAAAGTCAAATTACAGGTATGAAAAAGTATAACTCATGAAATTAAAAATTCAGTAGATGAGTTAAAAAATTTTTAAATATGCCTGAAGAGAGACTCAGATGACTATAACTAAATTATCCAAAATACAGTACAAACTCACAGGTTTGAAAAATATAAAAATGAAATCATAGCTATGGAGGAAATGAAAAGGTTTACATATATTTAATTAGAGTTGGAGAATTAAAGAACCACTGTTCAACAGACCACAAACTTCTGAGCAGCAGCAACAGAAGCCAAAAGACATGGAATAATACCATCAGAGTACTTAGAGAATATTTAACACTGAGCTGACACGAGTTTCTTTCCCTCAGTAAAAAGAATAAATTTAAATTTGCACACATCTGTATAAAACAAAAATTAACAGAACGGCAAGGAAAATCTGAAAAACCTACCACTGTAGTAGTTAGGGCATGTCATCAAATCTCAATCATTGGTGAGTCAAGAAAACTAAAATTTGGTAAATACATCAGCAATTTTAAAACAATTAATAAGCTTGATTTAGTAGCCATATATAAAGCACTTATTTACATTCTTCTCAAGTATACACAGAACATTTAAAAAACCTAGTGGTATAATAGGCCAAAAAACGACTTAACAAATTTTAGAAAACTAATATCATCATAACCACATTCTTTTGTCACAATTTAATTAATTAACAATTCAATAGCAAAAGGAGAAGTTTTACATTTGGAAATTTAAACTTACTTCCAACTATTTCTGAGCCAAAGAAGAAATAATGAAAATTTTAGAATAATACAAATAATAAAAACTCCACTCATTAAAATTTGTGGGGTGCAGCTCCTCAGAAGGAAATTATACCATTAGATACTTAATCAAAGAAAAAAAGCCTGAAAATTAATGTACTAACCAATCAACACAAAAGTTAGAGAATAGTAGAAGAAATATAATACCAAACAAACCCAGAAGCTCAACAGAGCCAAAAATGGGTTCTTTAAAAAGATGAATAAAATACTTAAAGCTCTGGCAAGATTGAGCTAGAGAACAGAAGGAAGATATAAATAAACAATATCAAGAATGAAAAGGGGTATGAAACTACAAATATAGCAGAAATTAAAAAGATAACAAAAGAATGCAAACAAATATGCTAATAAATTTGAAAACTTAACTATATGACTAGAAAAATACACAAAACTGACACAAAATGGAAAATTTATATGATCTTGTAACCATTCAATTAAAAAAAATTAATCAGTAGTTAAACTCTTTCTCTAAAGTAAATACAAGATCCAGTCCGTTTCATAGACAAGTATTATTGAACATTCATAAAATAGATAATTCCAATCTTACACAAAGAAGGGCATACTCTGCATCTCATTTTATGGGATTAATTTAACTGTATTAGCAACACTTGGCAAGAATAATATAAGAAAGGAAAATTAGAGGCCAATCTCACACGTAACACTGATATAAAGTCCTAAATAAAATGTTAGCAAACTAAATCTAACAATAAAAAAATACCACCAAAATATATTATTCTAGAATGCAAGGCTACTATGGTAGAAACTCTGTTTTTAACTTATGTAATCAAAATAACAGATTAAAGAAAAATAATCTCAACAGATGCACAAACTGCATTCAATTAAAGTTAACAACACACATTGTAAAAACCAGCAAACTAGGAATTTCCTCAATTGATAAAGTGTATCTGCAAAAAAAAATGTACACTGAACATTATATTCAATAGTGAAATATTAAAATTGTCTCCCTTAAAATCAGGAACAAAACAAGGGTGTCCATTACCACCACTTCTATTCAACACTGTCCTGGAAAATCATACCAATACAATGATAATAGGTAATAATATTATGTTCAAGTTTGAACTCTCAGCATCACCATGACCTGAAGTCACAAAAATATTTTAAATATACATATACATGAGTTAGTAAGACCTAACTATCTGCCCAGAAACGCTGGTGGCATAGTGGTTACGAGCCACAGGTGCTAACCAAAAGGTCAGCAGTTCGAATCCAACAGGCGCTCCTTGGAAACTCTACAGGGCAGTTCTACTCTGTCCTATAGGGTCGCTATGAGTCGAAATCGACTCAAAGGCAGTGAGTTGTTTTTTTTTTTTAAACTGTCTGCCCCTACAGAAGCACAAAACTGCTACCTGAAAGGTTGGTGGTTCAAACCCACCCAGGAAATCCCTAGGAGAAAGACCCGGCAATCTGCTTCCATAAAGATTACAGCCAAGAAAATCCTATGTGGCAGTTCTAGTCTGTCACATGGGGTCCTTATAAATCAAAATAACTCAATAGCACATAACAAGAACAACAATAAACTGGAAGAGGAAGTGAAATGGTTAATAAACAAAAGAAAACAAGCTCAAGCTCATTAGGAATGCGGCAAAATAAAAATCACAACAGAGGTAAAACATCAAATGTGCCTGATTATCAAAAATAAAAAAGTGAGAAAACCAGCATTCAAGTGGACAGGGAGCTACTGACACGCTCCCACAATGCTGGGGGTAGTGTCACTTGGTCTTGGGCAAACAACTGGCACTGCCTGGTAAGGCAGAATGTACTACGCGTTCTACACCTGAGGGCATACTCTGAAGAGCCTTTTGCACATGCGCATCAGGTGACATAAAGGAATTTTCGTAGCAGTATTGCTTTTAATAGCAGAAAATAATCAAGACTAGAAAGAACCCAAATGTCCAATAAAATGGATAAACGTGCATAAATTGAACAATATATATTAAAAAAATTAATGAATTACAGTTATACATCAAAAAAGATGGACAACAAGGACATATCCAAAACAGACTACCTGAAATACCTTTCATAGATTTTAGAATTACAGACATATGTGTTACAATCATTAAGAAAAGCAAGAGGTGGATTAACTTAAATTCACAACACTGTTTTCCTCTAGGAGATAGGGAGGGACTCCAGGGGCTTAAAATGACTGGTAATATTCTATTTCTCATCCTATACGTTAATTTTAATAGGATGTGCTACCTGAGAAGGTCGTGAATTCTCCGTTGCAGAAGTCTGTTATTCTTTAAGAAATAGCTTACTTAGATGAGACAGTTCAAGAAATACAAATATCACATAAGGAATTAGACTTAATTATCCTTACAAATCCCTTTTAACACCAAAATCTGGTAATTCCTAAACCACCATAATAAACAGGACAATGGGCAGCTCATAAAAACAAATACTAATTATACCAACCATTAACTGAATACTGATTTTGGCAGACACTGTTGATTGCTACCAACATTGTTTTTTCATTCTTTCTCACCAGCTGGTGCCAATTTTGTTCCGCATTCTGTCCTTCCCCCATGAAAGTCACGGGAAGGTATCATAGCTTGAGGGATATATTTTATTAAGGCTAAAATAATCCTATGGCCCGTTCGTTTAGAGGTAAACATGTGACCCTGTTTTGGCCAAGAAGATACGAGGTAAAGTCTACTGAGTGATGTCTAGGAAAGGGTTCCTTTACCCTAAACAGGAGCCCCAGGAAGGCATAGATATTCTTTCTTGGTGCTGTGCATAGATATGACATCTAGGATGGCTGCTGCCATGTGCCATGAGGCAACCGTAAAAAGGACTAGCCTCAGAAGTAAGCCCATGCAAAAGACAGGTGATGTAGCACTTTTGTTTTTAATAATTACAGCTTAAACTATCCAGAAATTTTTAGTTCTTAAAAGGGACTTGAGGAAGCTACCCAGAGTTACCAAAAAGTTTCTTCCATCTAACAAGATATTCTGGTAATTTTCTAGTTTTGTCTTCTTGGTTCAATAGAAATATTTCAAAGTGGTATGTGACCACTGGATGCAGAGTCTGGGTTTCTCTATAATAAATCCCTTTGCCAAATGCAGGAGTTGCAGACTTGTGACCAGCAAGAGTGAAGCAAAACTATGGGGAGCATTTTCCTATAGGAGTTCAGTCTTGAGGAAAGTGTCAGGGCTTTGGGCCGGTTCTGCCCAGTTCGGTCCAGTTCAGTCATGGCTGAGGGAGTGTCACTGGAACAGGCTCAAATTTTTAAGGTTACGGTAAACCAGAAAGATAGCCGGAACGGGAAAACTTAATCTCCCTTTTAGAGAACAAGGGCAGCATACACATTGCATAGCAACCAAATGTCTTGCCCTCAGATTTTGAGCAGTCTGAAGTACAGGTGGCCCACTGGAAAGATGGCAGCTGACCACGTCACTTCGATGTATGTCGCTCCCCTCTTCCGAGGCTCCTATTTCAGGGCTTCGACCTGTAATTTTTCCCATTCTGGCTACCACACCAAATCTGCCAAATTATAAAACTTTGGATGTGTTTCTGTTTCACTTCCTCGGCCATGACTGAAACGGTCTGAACCGATTCAAAGCCCTGGTGTCAATGCAGGAATTGGACTCTTCGGAGGGTTACAGTGTCTCCTGACAGGTCCTACCAGCCACTTTTGGGCAATAATGTTGGCATTACTAGAGGTGGCAGGCAGGATACCCACTTTCTGATGTATTTGGGTGAGTAGCTGAGCTAAGAGGAGGTTGGATGTTTCAAAGGGAAACAAGGAACTCTTGGTTCAACTGAAGACTTCATTGGGGAACCAAAAACTTAAAAAAAATAATCTCTTGGACACTGAGCCACAAACTGTCCCTGAAAAGTATGCATCTTTTCCAGCAAAATCTTACTGGGGGTTATGTTATCGAGTAATGAACTGAGATAAATACTTTAGATGTGTTATTTAATGGCATACTTTACTAGAAATCTGAAGACCTGCAGCAGATTTAAAATTCCAACTCTTGCTACCACTTTTTAAGAGATTGTGAAATTAATCAAAATGCACATGAATCAAGTTTTATATACTGTCTGATGGATAGATGAGTTTGTTCATTGTGCCATTTCTTTCTTTGGATTCTCAGGCATGGTTTGGCAATGCAAGAACTCTGTAACAGTAACAAATTCAATAAAAAGTAAATATATGGGGGAAAAAAAAAAGAAGTAAGCCCATGGATCCATGATGATAGCATTGAGGTTATGAATTAATTAAAGCTGGAGCCTTACTTCTAGACTCCTTGGTAAATAATATGTCATCTTATTGTTTATATTCTCATGTTGCTTATATGTTCCGACTGAACTCATGTCAACCGAAACGTTTACCATATGTACAAAGTTTACTCATTTAATCCTCAAAACAATCTTATGAGGTAAGAAGCATTAGTTGTGTCCACTTTATAGACAATAAAAATAAAATCTAGAGAATGAAAATTAGTTGCCCAAAGTCACACACCTAATTAATGGCCAATTCTGGGGTGCTTATAACCACCTATGCAGTGTAATTTCTATGCTGCATATCATTAACTGGCATTGAGCATTCATTATCAACCCCTTATGTTCCCTTTGTATCACAGGATCTGGTTTCCCAGATTCCCCTGAAGCTGAAGTTCTAATTCAGTTCAGGTCTTGACAATGAGATTAACCTTTGTAGAATTTGGAAGCCAGAAGGAACATGAAAAGTCATCTTCCTAAGGCTGTGAGTGCTAAAAAGAAAAGCCCAACAAATGTGAATGTCTCCAGTGGACTCCATGTTCCATTATCACATGCTCTGAAGGTCTGAGTCAGTGATGGCAGCAGCATCAGTGGCAACAGCAGTCTAAGCAGCTCCTTGACCTCTGAATCACAGCTATGATTGACCTTTGTTGTGGATCGAGTTGTGTCCCCCAAAAATGTGTGTCAACTTGGCTAGGCCATGATTCCATATATTGTATGATTGTCCACTATTTTGCCATCTGATATGATTTTCCTATGTGTTATAAATCCTACCTCTATGATGTTAATGAAGCAAGATTAGAGGCAGTTAGTGAGGCAGGACTCAATCTACAAGATTTAGGTTACATCTTAAATCAATCTCTTTTGAGATATAAAGGAGAGAAGCAAGCAGAGAGACAAGGGGACTTCATATCACCAAGAAAGAAGTGACAAGAACAGCGCAAGCTTTGGACTTGGGCTCCCTGTGCTGAGAAGCTCCTAGACCAGGGGAAGATTGATGACAAGGACCTTCCCCTAGAACCAACAGAGAGAAAGCCTGCCCTTGGATCTGGCACCCTGCATTTGGACTTCTAGCCTCCTAAGCTATGAGAAAATAAGTACCTGTTTGTTAAAGCCATCCACTTGTGGTATTTCCACTATAGCTGCACTAGATAACCAAGACAACCTTGAAACCAGTAGTCTAATGGCAGCCTCCAAACTACACTCCTCCAGACTTTTCATTGCATTCCTTGTTATTAAATCCCTTCCTTGTATTAAATCCCTTTAATAAAATTTAACTCTTCATATTAAATCATATCCCTCTTGATGTACCTACAATGACTATAATTTCCTGAACTAATAAAAACTGAACTCGACAAATAAATACATGGCACGTCAACTGACTTACATTTATCAGATGCCCAAAGAAAAACAGTAATGTAATGCAGTTTTATCTTTGCGTATGTGTGTGTGGTAAAAATATGTAATAAAACTTTTGCCACTTCAACCCTTTTACGTGTACAATTCAGTGACATTAATTATGTTCACCAAGTTGTGCAACCATCAGCAGTTTTATCTTTAAGATATATGCAAACTACTTGTCATTTTTATTTTTAGGATATACAATCAAAGTACTCGTTTATCTTTCTTCCATAAATACAAACAATTTATTAAACTTCTAAGAGGATGCCATGGATATGGCTTCTTTCTTACACCTTCTCCCTTGATAGGGACATGATAGGGCCTCTTTCTTACACCTTCTTCCCTTAGCTATTAGGAACTTCAACTGTAAACAAGAGATTTACAACCTTCATGGAACATCTCACCTATACTCTTAGGTGGGGCAAATTTTTACAGAGTATAACGCATCTCTCCTAAGGTTTAGGACTGCTCTGTATTTGTGAAAAAAGAATGAAAATTTTCTGAAAGGGGCAGCAACTTATATTTATGCTCTAGAATATATGTAAAATATGTATTTTCAAAATGATGAGGTACTCTAACCTGTGAACACATAATACATCTATTAACATCTTCACATACCATGTCAGAAGACACAATCTTACGTTAAAGAGCCTGAAACTGATTATCAAAAAGACCAAGATTCAAATCTCAGTTGAGTCACATAGAGCTGACTGACATTAAAAAAGTCTCTTGGGTTCTCTGAGCTTCAGTTCATCTGATGTTTACGACTATCTCCAAATCTTATTGTAACATTTAAAAAGAGAAAGCACATGTGCAAATGTCTAAGACCTGGTGTATTAGTAAATAAATGTTACATTTTCTCTCATTTCCTAAGTATGGAATAATTATATTCTCCCCTCCTAAAAAAATTGGTTATAAAAAATGTAAAAATTCTACATTCTACTATCATACATTATAAAATCACAGAAAAATTTCCTAAAAGATTAAGTCAAACCTTGCGTGCAGTTAAGTGGTAATTAGTCCTGAGACAAGTAGCAAGTAGTAGCCCACTAGTTAAACTTCCCTTTTGGAACTTTTCAGCACTTTGATCACGCTAATTATTTCCTGCTCTGACATCACTCTCCACACCAGAATATTTTGTATACTCCAACAAACACAAAAGCTGGGGTAGGTAAACCTCTAAAAAGTCACATTCTGAGAGTTTAAAAAAAAACTAAAACACTAAACAGATATTTAAGAAACTATGTATTACCAATTATGACTTTGGTACTTACTGATTGCTTATCTAAGCATGACCATTAAAATACAGTTTAAAAGAAAACAACAAACATATGAGTTTAATGAAATGTGAAACCAGAAACTAATTAACCCACTGAAGACTAAAAACAAAAAAAAGATTTAGGATCGCCACTTGACCACCCCTTAGGTCGAACATAGTTTTTTGGTATTTCTGTGTTGGCATATTACCCTTCCATTTAGACATTTTTTTTTAATATTGTATAACTAAAAACCCACTGCCGTCGAGTCAATTCCAACTCACACTGACCACACAGGACAATGTAGAACTGCCCGATAGGGTTCCCAAAGAGCACCTGGTGGATTTGAACAGCCAACCTTTTGGTTAGCAGCCATAGCTCTTAACCAGCAACTTTAAGCCCCTGGAGGCCCTCCCTATCTCCCAGAGGAAAACACTATTACGAATTTAAGTTAATCGTCTCCTTGCTTTTCTTAATGGTTTTACCACATATGTCTGTATTTCTAAAACATCTGGAATATATGAAAAATATTTCAGTTAGTCTGTTTTGGATATGTTTTTGTCATCCACTCTTGTTGATGTATAACTGCAATTCATTAATTTTCTCTAATATATATTATTCCATTTATGAACATGTTTATCCATTTAACCGTTTATCCATTTTACTGGACATTTGGGTTCTTCCCAGTTTTAGTTTATTTTTTACTATTAAAAGCAATACTACTATGAAAATTCTTTTACGTCGTCTGATGTGCATATACAAAAGACTCTTCAGATATGTACTTAGGTGTAAAACATGTAGTAAATTCAGATTTACCAGACAATGGCAACTGTTTTCCAATAAATAACCCCAGGGAATGATGACAACTAAATTCACCTCTATCCACAAATCTCAGCTTAAGCCTCTCTCCTTTGTCCTCCTTCCCACTCCCTCCTATTGTCCTGATTCCTAGAATATAAAATTTACAGTGGAAGGGAGAGAAAGTTAAAAATTAGACAGATGAGGTAAGCAGTGGTAGAAATTAAAGAGAATTACCCAAAGTACAGATTTATGGAGTTAACTGACTTGGCAAATGAATATTTTATGCTCTCTTGCTCAAAACAAAGTTTTTCTTTATAAATAATTATAGGGCATACAGTTACATATGTGATTTAAAAGATACTGTTTGGATTATTTCAAAATAGATCTTGAAAACCAACCTCAATTGGCTCCTCACCACCTTTTACTTGATTTTCACCCATTTCTCCATTCTCATAACTGCTGCTTTTCTCAACCCACAGCTCAGATTTTTCTACAGTCAGTCGAAGCTGGTCTAGATCTGCCTTGATTTGTTTGTAGTTATCTACATCTTGATTGGACACCAGTAATTGCACCTGAAAACAGAAGAATTTCAACCTTTATTTATGGAATTTCTTTTATTCCTGTTTCCTTTATGTCTGAATTCTCAAATCTTTAAATGTATTTGTCTCTTTGTTGAGGTTTAATAGCTCTATAAAATTTATGAATATTTTAGATGTGTATTACCTATGAAAATTTACAAGGAACTATCTGTGAACTCTGACCAATATATTCTTGTGTTAGAGAGGATTAAAAAAAAAAAAAAAGTGAAGCCTAGTAAAACTTCACAGTGTACTTTAAGCTAAAAGATATCCCAGCCCTAATGTCACTGCGAAAGTTAATTTTCTGAGATTGTTTGGAAAGAGGTAGAAACATAAAAATAAGTGGGAAAAAAAAATAGATAGCTACAATCTAATCTATGATATAAATTTTTTCATTATAATTTTTATATATTATGATACATAGTCATGTATATTTACATGACTAACCTAATTATTTCACATTCTTTAATATATTCATGAAAAAACTTTTTAATGAAGATCAATGTTCTATTAAGTGAAATAAATATTAGTGAGACACATGTAAGCACATAAAGAAAAAAAGCACATAGGTATTACTAATTAACAGTCTAAAGATTGATGTCTTATTCAAAGATCAAAACGAAAAATATGACATCCATAACAGTTACCTTCTTTTGGATTTATGCATCTTTCAATCACAAAACATTTCACCCCAGCAAAAGTCACATATTCTCATTAACATTGCAGCCATAAAGCCAGGTTGGATGTTATAAACAGCATTTTCAGAGCTGCTTCTATGGAACCTTCGAGGGCTTCTCCATCTTACCTGTTTAAATGCCTGTAAAACTTCTGCTCTCTGGCTGAAGTGCTTGAAAAGCAGCTGCAGAGCTCCTGATAGCAAAGGAGGGTAGTCATGCATGATCAGATGGATGAGTACCCGTAAAAACGTCCTGCCACCTTCATCATCAAGTTGAACTGGATTTTTTTCCTTTCTATAAAGCCAAAAATAGTTCTGAAGTAACTTGTATTTATATAACACCTATTCTTAAATGACTAAAACTGTGTATAGGCTCTCAGAGTTCTATCACTTTTTCCCAATTTAGAAAGTTAAAAAGGAAAACATTTTTACTTTTTCTCCTCATTTAACTGATGGAAAAAAAAAAGGCAAAAAAAGCCTTGTGTTTGTCCTTGAAAGCATGGATAACCAACTGCTCAGTTTGCCTGAGGCTGAGGGGATTTCCAGGATGGGGGACTTTCAGTGCTTCAACTGGGAGAGTACTGGGAAAACTGGAATGAGTTGGTGAGGAATTCAAATCAGTCCAAAAGCATTTATTGACAAGCAGGGTCACCCACGGTGAACAAGTTTCAGCAGATCCTCCAAACTAAGATAGACTAGAAAAAAAGGCCTAGTAATCTATTACCTGAAATTAGCCAATGAAAACCTTTGACGTTGTCCAACTCACTTGATTTGGACACATCAGCAGGAAAGACCAATCACTAGAGGGGGACATCAAATTTGTGAAGGAGAGAGCCAGTGAGGACAAGGGAGACCTTCGGTGAGATGGGTTGGCAAAATAGCCATAATATGAACTAAAAAAAAAATAGCCATAATATGAACTGGAACACGTCAACGATTGTGAGGATGACACAGGAATGGGCAACATTTTGTTCTGTTGTACATAAGGTCTCCATGAGTCAGAGCCAACTCGAAGGTAGCTAACACCACCAGTAGACAACTGATTTTCCCCAGAGCCCTAGTGGCCTCCACATGACAGGTTGGGAGGGGCAAGGGAAGGACTGCACACTCCACACACACTCAAATCATCACCAAAGAAGCTCTATGTTTACTATATTGGGACTCTGAGTAAGATTCCAATAAAATAAAAAGTCCACTTATTTTAAGGTGAAAATCATACACTGGTTCATTTTCTCTTCCTAGAAATAATGAAAATTCTTGAAGAGGAAAACACATCAAATATTATATGATCTCACTAACATGAAGTGCACAGAATAAGCAAATATATGAAGATCAGGGTTTACTAATGGTTATCAGGGTCAGGAGGGAGAGAGGTGAGGAGGAACTATTGTTTAGGAAGCACCGAGTTTTTGTTTATGGGAAAGGAAAATTTTGGCAAAGGATAGTGATGATGGTAGCACAACATGACTGATGTAATTGATCTCACTGAATTGTATATGTGAAAAATGTTTAATTGGCAAGTGTTGTGTGATCTATACTTTTAAAGCAAAAAAAAAAAATCTGGCACTACATATAAAGCAAAGCTAAACCAAATGTTTACTAGAGATAAAAATCCTTTTTAGTTCCCTTCTTAGTTCTTGTTTGTCTGTCTACCAAAAAGAACACTGCAACAAAACATTTAGTATAGATTATTTTTTAAGGTTTTCATGTCAGAATCTGTAATAAAATGTCCTCCTAGAAACTCAATAATCTTTACTTTGGATACTTACTGCTTTTACTTTTTCTTTTTGACTGCTACTAGTTTCATTTGTGAAAACAAAAAAACAGCTTAAGAAAATAAATGGTAGGGTTCCTGATAGCATAAGAGGGTATTCACGACAGAGGCTATTTTTTTTTCTTTAATAATGGATATTTCCATGGGCAGAAAATAGCTTTATTTCTCACATACAAAGTTAATGATAACATTAAAAGAAGTTACTTTCTTATCTCCAATTTCTAAGATGTAGGGAAGCAATGTTTTGCAAGATGCAGTGATATTTATACCAGAGGAGTTAAAGGGCTGCCATTATTTGAGGAAAGAAAAGCAAAGAATTCAAGGAAAATTCAATACACTGACTTTATCTCTCTTTTCCTTTTTTATGTGACCTAAAGAGGAATTATGCTTTCTTCTCTACAGTAAATTAGCAGCTTCATTTCTGGAAGAAATCGTGTTGGCAACAATAGAGCATTGAAAAATAAACAGATACAGGGAGGTGAACAGTAGCAAAGTATCAATAAAATTCTAAGTAAAATCTTATTCACCTGTAAGAGAAAGATATATAAATGTTACTGTACCTTCCAGCAAACATAGTTTCTGCCTGAGCTGCAATTTCATCTATATCAGGAACAATAGCTGCAAAGATAAATGGTAAAACTCACTTTGTATCTTATCCTATATAGATAGGAGTTACAATATTTATATTAAGTTGACCTGAAATATTCTTTTGTCTTAAATTCTTTACACCACCGAAAGTTAAAAGTTCTCTAAAAATCACAATACAGTTCTACTTAGACATCAATATTTTAAATTGAAGTTTACATTTTCTAATATATATATTGTTATAGTCAAAGATACACTTAAAAGATCAAGAAGTACCGTTTACAAGTGTATATATACATAAAGTATATATACTCCATGTGTGTACATATAAGTATCCCTGGCGGCAGAGTGGTTAAGAGCTCAGGCTGCTAACCAAAAGCTAGGCAGTTCAAATCTACAAGCTGCTCCTTAGAAACCCTGTGTGGCAGTTCTACTCTGTCCTATAGGGTGGCTATGAGTTGGGATTGCCTT
Source organism: Loxodonta africana (assembly GCF_030014295.1). Classification (NCBI taxonomy): domain Eukaryota; kingdom Metazoa; phylum Chordata; class Mammalia; order Proboscidea; family Elephantidae; genus Loxodonta; species Loxodonta africana. The sequence goes on along the minus strand of NC_087345.1, from coordinate 111,989,240 downwards.
GATGGCAACAGGTTTGGTTTTTCTGGGTTTTTTTTTTTTTTTTAATATATATAAGTGTAAATATATTATATAAATATGTAATAATTTAAATGGGTGATGACATAGAAGGGTACTTTTTTTAAAGAATCAAAATATGCCTATAATAGACCTTATTACTATATAGTATTTCCAAAGAACACAATCTTTTACCTAAACTTACCTCTATAATGTCATACCTTCTTCTTTCAGAGGGAGGTGGATTGTTTAATTTTTTTTCTATTTCAAGTAATCATGTCTCCTTACTCTTCCCTAACACTAACATTTTGAAGATACTCTTACCAGGATAACATATTTAAATGATAAAAACACTTTTTTTTTTTTTTTTGGTCACTTCCAAAGCATAAAAAGAAAACAGCAAGATATGGGGGAAAAAAATTCTCCCTAGAAAGGTATCTCTTCTGGAAACAAACATCTCTTCTAGTACAAAACATCAGGTAAATCAGAGAGGACTGTCTTTCGGGGTGTACCTAGACATTTCCTCTCGTACTTTACTGACACTTAGAGCTCATGTTTCCAGAAGTCAGGCTTCTGGGAGCCAATAATTTTCATGCTACTGTCAGTGCAACCACCAGCAAGATTTTCTGGTTCTGCCATATCATTCCTGGAAATAGCACTTTGGGGTTCTACTCTTCTGGGAAGCATAAAAACAACACTGTTGCAAATGTGCCAAAAGTGACTTCTCGCTCAGGCAAGCTTAACTCTCGTCTGTGGAGGCATAGAGCCTTAGCGATAGCTCTAATGGTTCCGACAGTGGGCAGTGAGATCCATGGATAGGAGGCATCCATATTAACTACACAATTACCATTACTGAATCATTCCTGTCACACTGATTAATGGAAAAAGAAGAGGAGGGTTCACGACATTGACCTGATGATCAGAGATGGTTTCATATCCGTATACAAACCTGTCCGGGTTGGGGGAGGGGGGTGGAGGGGTACTCTGTTAACTGGCTAAGTCTTTAATAAGACATAGCTTCCACCCTGCCACGAATGGCCCAATCTATCCTGAAAATGGCCTTTTAATGTTTGTTAGTTTTCATAATGTTCTTTCTATAGCCACAAAATGTTTACAATCATTTTTATACCCCCTCGTTATGCTTCAACACGCAGAGATAGAATGGGTTCATTCTGACAGTTTTTAAATGTGAAAATTGCAACACTCCCAGTTTACAATCATACAAAGTAAAAAAAGGTAAAAAAAAAAAAAATGAAACCAACATCCACATCTGGGCCTATAGGGAATGCCATGTCTTTATTCTCTCTCGAGCTGGGTCATGGATTCCTACAGAGCACTTTTCCTTCTGACAGGTGCATTTCACACCGCTCTTTGATCCAAGCAGAGAAATTTTCCTGGAATTTCCACCAAAACAGCAGTCTGATTAAAAAGATTCAGACTCTAAAGTTAGAGAGACTTCAGCAAGAATCCCTGCTGCACTATATTCCTGACCTTCAGCAAGTAGCTTAGCCCCTCTGACCTTGGTTTTCTCATCTGTAAAATGGCACAATAAAAAGTATCTCTACCTCATAGAGAGTTGTGAAGATCACAAAAGAAAATGGATTCAAGGGATTTGGCACCAAGTAACGACCAATAACTTCTCTGTCATTGTAGGCAAGTTATTTAATGGTCTGTATGTTTTTTCATGTCATTGGTGAAGATTATTTTTACATTTTTCTGTCATAGAAGTACAAGCAGTCCCCGGGTCCTGAACAAGATCCATTCCTAACTGTGTCTTTGGAAGTCTTTAAGTCAAATTCATCGGTGAGTCAGAACAGGTGCATATGGTTCTTATTTAGCCTTACTTTGGTGCAAGAAAATGCTGGGAGCCTTTTCCCTGATTTAAAAGCTGCACCTGCAGCAAGTGAAGATGATTGTGATGAATTTGTTGCAAGGAAGAGTTGGTTCAACTGTTTCAAAGTGAGGGCAAATTTACGTAACATTAAAGGGCAAGTATGAGTGGTCCATAAACCAGACGTTCATAACCTGGGAACTGCCTGTACTATTGTGTTTTAAATTAAGAAAGGAAAGATACTTTCAAATTCTCAGAAGAACAAGATACAAAGAGTAAATGCTGTCACAATAATAAAGGTGATACCTGATGGTAGTAATGTATCCGGGGAGCCATTGGCAGACATTTCAGCATTTTCATTGTTCTCTCCGAATTCCTTCTTATATATTGACAGCATATATGAGATCCTATAGTCTAGTCTGACGCTCAGGATAAACTACAAGAAACATTAAAAACAATGTACTTTCATTCAGATATATTTTAAAATGTTAATTCTTTACAGGACACCAAGAACATAACTATCAATATTTAAAATGAACTAGTTAGAAACTTTACTGGTAACTTAGTTGCATGTGCGCTCAGCAGCCTTAAGACTAAGGTAAGCTATGCTTTTCCCCTAGTCAGTGTCAGTAAAAATCCAAAGCAGTGTTTGGGAAACAAAAAAACTTGACTCCCCACAATGGCTCTCTGAAAATTCCAGGTAGAGATATATGGGACTGGATGATACAATTTCACTAAACACGTTGCAATTTCTGCTGGCTCTGGGAGGAGAATGCTGGAGCTGTGCCTCCGCTCCCCACCCCCCCCCGCCCCGCCCCATGCACAGAGAGGCCAAGTCTTCAGCTGCATAGTGTTGATCCCAGCTGTGCCGCCATCAGGCCTGGAGTGAGGCTACAAGGGAGCAGCTTAAGTAATAGCACCTATATACCACTGATTTCCTCATTGGTGCTTATTTTTTCTTGGGTTTGTGTTGTCCTTATTCTCATTAATCGATTTATTGACAGCAATTCAGTGCCAAATAAAACTCCCTACTAGGAAACACCAACCAAAAAAAAAACCAAACCCACTACAGTTAAGTTGATTCTGACTCACAGTGACCCTATAGGACAGGTACAACTGTCCCACTGGGTTTCCAAGGCTGTAGATCCTTATGGAAGCAGACTGCCACATCTTTCTCCCATGGAGTGACTAACGGGTTCTAACTGCTGACCTCTTTTTTTTTTTTTTTTTGATTAGCAGCCAAGCCCTTTAACCACTGTGCCACCAGGGCTCCTTGGGAGATACAACAGGGAATGCAAAACATGAAACCCACTGCCCTCAAAAAGCTAATAATCAAGTTGGGAGAACAAAATATAGCTTTGTCAAAATGATTAGGAAACTATCAAGGGGCTAAATCACATGGTACAGAATACAATGGAGACCAGAAAAGTTAATATATGCTATAGATTTCTGAACTGAGAAGGCAAACAGCAGAGGAGCAGTATTACATAGGGTTACCTTCCATTCCAGTTTGCCTGAGATAGTCCCTGTTTAACATTTTGTCCCAACATAATTATTAATAGTGCCTCTTACACTCTCAAAAGAGACTCATAAGGACAAGAAATGACATAGTCACCCAAGTTTTAGGAAAATTTGTACAGCGTGGTACCCTCTAACCTTCTGTTTCACTGTCTATGACGCCGTTGCATCATTCATCCTTCCCTCCCTTCTTTCTCTCTCCGTCCTCACCCTTGCTCTCTCTTTTTCTCTCTCTCAAACTCTGTTCCAACAGCATTGGAATGCTAGCAGTCTCTCTCATGCTTCCTCACATTTGTTCAGTATCCCCTTTTCTTTGAACATTCTTCTCCTTTACTACGAAATAACTTTAGAAATATCCTCCAAGGTACAACTGAAATCCATTTTTAAATTAAGCTTTGCCTGGTTCCCTAGTCCAAGTCCCTTTTTCTCCTTTTTGCCCACCCAACACATTATTTACACCTATAGGACCAATCACGTCCCAGACTATACAATAGTTAAATGCATCTGTTTGCCATCTCTCTCTCTTTCTTTCTTTCTCCCACCCCCAACTCCCTCTCTCCTCTGCTAGACCTTTATGCTCCTTACAGGCTGGAAACAAGCTCCACGTCAGCTCTCTTCAATTAAATTCAACAAACATTTGTTAAATCAGGTACTGAGGGAGGTGCCAAGGGTACAAAGCAGATGCCAAGGATGTAAGTCCTGCCTTTGAAGAGTTTACAGACTAAAGAAGACAAACACCAAAGAGACTATTTTATTAAACTGTGGTGAGCACTGCAGCACATATTGGTTGAACTGATTCTAGTTAATAAGAGTTTTAAACACAGGAGAGACATTGTGGGAAAAGAGGAGGAAGAAACGGTCACTGGATTTAGTAGCCTTGAGCACAAGAAATGGAGCAGAAATCAGATTGCAGGTGCTTAAAAAATAAGTTTGTTTTTTTAACCTATGTAAAAAATAAAGAAAAATAATGATAAAATACAAATTAATAAAATATTTATTAACTTTTAGTTGAAGATGAGTTGTATTTTATAAATATAACCAATAAAATCTTTCATTTCCTAGTATGTGTAATTATGAAAAATAAATGGATGGCAGAAGGCAAGAAGGAAAGGAGACAGTAAAAGGGAGAGAGGTTGAGAGAGAGAGAAACCTTTGAAGAAGAGATACACAAAGTAATGGAAAAATGAGAGGAAGACAGAGAGGAAGTACAGCTGGTAGAAAGCACAGAGTGTGGCTCCAGAGAGATGCTTGAAGAGATGTTCTCAGAAGAAACATATTTAAAGCCAGCACATGGGAACACAGGCACAGTGAAAGTGACCCAGTCACAGGGACACAGAAACCAGAGAGCAAGCAGAGGTTTAAGGAGAAACACATAAAGAGCCCAAAAGAAGCAGTAAACTGAGACAGCCATAGACTGCCCTGTCATACTGTCTCCAGCTCATCATTTTTTATTCAGCTGTTAGAGGTTGTTTTGAAAAATGCAGCTTTTCTGTAACTGTGGGCTAAAATAAGGTCACACAGCTGAGAGGCTGTCCCATGAGGAGGATGACATGTAGCCAGGGGCTCATTAGGTTCACGGACCAGGCGATTGCTGTTTCTCAGTCTGAGAACAGGAAAACTTTAAGTGATTTTTCAGGGTCATGAACACAGTGTCAGGAGGCCTGCCACTATTTCTCAGGATCCAGCCTTCTGAATTCCTGAAGGAACTGTGAAACCTTTAATGATTATAAATCTAATTACTTTAAATGAAAATGTACAGACCCTTTCAAGACTACTAACCTACTTCTGGTAGCTCAGTCTACATTAAATTGTGATAAAAGACTTATTAAACTGTATCCAGAATCTTAATAAATCCTTGAAAACTTCAGGTCCCATTCTCCAAATCTAGAATAAATGCTATAATTAAGGTATCATAAGCTACTCTCCAAACTTTAAAAAAAAAAAAAATGCTAAGAATTCATAACTGTGGTAATGGGAAATTTATTCACTAAACTAGTAGACATAAAACAATAATTAATCTCCTTGGAATTCACAGAGCTAGGTATTAAACTAGGTTAGTTTTTTTTAAATACATTATCCCTAGCTTTTTGGAAGCAAAAACACAGAGATAATCACTTAAATAAAACACTAAAACCAATTATGAACAATTTACAGAATAAAAACCTACTTGAGTTTCTTACTACAGCAATAAATCTGGACACATGAAGTCAAATGTCTGATTCAATTTAAAACAAGAAAAAGTTGGACTTCAACAATTAAGTTTGCCTTCTCTCAAATCCTTCTTAAATGAAGTTAAAATAAAATTAGTGTCAATGCTGAGTGAGAAAATACATACAAAAGAGGTTTTATCAACCTCAAAGCACTCCACAATTGTTAGATGTTATCATTAATCTACTTGATGGAAATGAACAAGTATGATTAACATGTTAAACAGTGTCAGCATGAGCTTTCTGACCAGGCTTGCAATTAATTAAATATATATAATTAAAAATAAATAAATAAAAATAAACAGCATTTCAGAGTATTTGCACAGTGATTTGGAACAAAACGTATAAGGAATTAAACCAACAAGCAAAACATCTTTGTTATGTAGTTTCTATTATGGCATTTCTATAGTTTCTATTAAGGAATCCCTGGGTGGTACAAATGGTTAAGCATTCGACTACTAACTGAAAGGTTGGTGGTTCGAACCTATCCAAAGGCACCTCAAAAGAAATGCCTGGCAATCAGCTTCTGAAAGGTTACAGCCTTAAAAACCCTATGGAGCATAGGTCTACTCTGCAACACATAGGGTCACCATGAATCAGAATCGACTACATAGCTGCTCATTTTTCTTATACAACATACCTGTAAAATCTCAATGATTTTCAGTTTGGTGTCCATCACAGTTACATCCTCGTGCTCAGTGGGGCTTCCTTGCTTGCTAGGATGGATGCTGGGCTGCACGTCAGGCATGCTCATGGGGAAGATAGAGCCTCTACTGAGCACCATTTGGGTCATCATCTCACCCACCCCATGGATGGTCCTCATGACATTGTTTCCTGGCATGAGAAAGTCCTAAAGTCAACACACACAACACCTGGAGGAACATAGCTATAACCGTCAGTGGGTCACAACAAGACTGAAAACTTGACAGCAAAAGTAGGAAAGAATAATATCAGCACTGCTCAGAATCTTTCTTTGAAGATAAAGCTAAGATTTTGCAGACACATTTCAAAATGACCAATTTTTAAAAACAAATGTTTACTTTTCTCAGGAAATGCTTTCAAATAACACATGGTAGGTGAGTTGTTGGTAGTTCTAATAATATCCTTGTGTAGCACAGTAAGACCTACCAACTATCATGCCCATGGACCCTAGCTTTTACAATTGTTTGAAAGAAAAGGTTATTAATCTCCAAGAAAAAAAATGAATTACAAGTGCGGATACAAAGATAGCATGAAAACATTTAAATCGTGAATTCTAGTCTCTTGTTGGAGCCCTGGTAGCACAATGGTTAACAGCTCAGCTGGTGAATTTGAACAGTCGCTCCTTGGAAACCCTACAGGGCAGTGCTACTCTGTCCTATACGGTTCCCATGAGTTGGAATCAACTTAATGGCAACTGGTTTGCTTTCATTTTGTTTTGTTTTAATCCTATCCTTAAATCAGAACCTTTTTGCCTTTTTTTCATAACTTTTATAAAAAGAGGAAAATGATTACAACTTAATTTTAAGAAAGTCCCATCTGGGTGGGAACCATGGTCTCAGGGGACATCTAGTTCAATTAGCGTAACATACTTTATAAAGAAAACATTCTACATTCTACCTTGGTGAGTAGCATCTGGGGTCTTAGAAGTTTGTGTGTGGCCATCTAAGATACCCTACTGGTCCCACCCCATCTGGAGCAAGGGAAAATGAAGAAAACCAAAGATACAAGGGAAAGATTAGTCCAAAGGACTAACGGACCACAACTACCACAGCCACCACCAGACTGAGTCCAGCACAGCTGGACAATATCTGGTTTACCACCACTGACTGCTCTGACAGGGATCACAACAGAGGGTCCCAGACAGAGCTAGAGAAAAATGTAGAACAAAATCCTAACTCACAAAAACAGACTTACTGGTCTGACAGAGGCTAGAGAAACCCTGAGAGTATGGCCCCCCCAGACATCCTTTTAACTCAGTACTGAAGTCACTCCTGAGGTTCACCCTTCAGCCAAAGTTCAGATAAGCCCATAAAACAAAATGAGACTAAATGGGCACACCAGCCCAGGAGCAAGGATGAGAAGGCAGGAGGGGACAGGAAAGCTGGCAATGGAGAACCCAGGGTCAAGAAGGGGAGAGTGTCGACATGTCGTGGGGTTGGCAACTAATGTCACAAAACAATATGTGTATTAATTGTTTAGTGAGAAACTAATTTGCTCTGTAAACCTTCATCTAAAGTACAATAAACAGACAACAACACAAAGAACTATTACAAATTAACACAAAAACAAAAAGGGAAGTCCCACTTAGAGAAGATGCATGTATTAGCCAATTTGTTCCCCATTCCTTCACACAATTTGAATAGAAAGCCATAATTCAAACTCCAAAACAGCAATTATATTCAAGGTAATTACAGAAACGAATTAGTGACAAACATCATTTTCAATGAGAGGGTGCTACCTTTCTATTCCTTCTCCTGAGTGAGGCTTCTCAGTCACTTGTCCACCAACAAAATTCACACTATGCACCAGTTCTTTACACTGAACACAGAGTAGCTGTATCAAAGGATTCTCCTGACACCACTACAATTTACATTCTCCAGCCTGACTGTTGCTTCTCACTTCTAAATTCCTACAACAAGCAACAAGGAGTCAAAAGAACAGATGTCTACTTTCCTTTCAGAACAGCGGTCTTTGCTTCGTGGGTGTTTATGGAGCTTCACTTTAGGCGAAGGCCTAAGAATCTGACAAAGAATTTTAATTTTCCTGAGTGTCTCAGGGTATAAACCAAGAGAAAGAGAAATGGAAATAAGATGGGATGAGATAAAGCTCTTGGATCTGTGCAGATATATAAACTGTGGGAATACCTACAGGATGGAAAAGCAAACAAAGAAAAAAATTAAAAGACGATTCAAAAGAATCTTGATGGTCCTATGCAGACAGACCACAATCATCATCAAGCCACTGGTAACCACTATTATTGTGCCTTGTGAAAGGTGAAAATATCTTTTAAAATTCATTATCTTAACCATACACAAAATTAACGTGAGAGTGGTATTCCAATAGTATATTTTAGAGTATGCAAAGAAGTAACATCTTCCAGAGTAGCATATTTTCGGGAAAAATTAATGTGGGTGTTCCTTCTGACAGTCTGGAATCTTTCATTACACTGCTACTGGTGTAAACCAAAAAAGGGGATAAAGAAAAAATAATAATAAAAGGTAATTTCCAAGTGAGTACAAGGTTGAGGGAAAAGGATTTGAGACAGCTCTATTTTCTGTCAGAATAACCTAGAAGCAGAATGCGTCATTCTCTGTGGTTCTCAAAGAATCACGGCAGTCGAGTATTTCTAACCCCCCTAACCCCCGATGTTTGCTACATGGATTGCAGAGATGCACATCTGGTTGTTGGCAAAGTTTCAGGTTGTCAATGTTCAACGAGTAAATGTATCTGAGTTTTGATTTGAGTATGTATATGTGTTAGCCTCCAAAAATGCTTTCTCACCACTAACGCAGAGTGGGCTCCTTTGTTATTCTAACCCCTGATTCATACAGAAATCCTCGGCATCCATAGTGTCTGCATCTTATTTAGGTTTGCGTGGGAAATAAACATTTAACCCAAATGATTATTACAGAAAGTTAGCCCAGACAATTCTTTCCCCCAAATATAGACCCTGTCACCAAGAAATTAAAATCTAGAAGCCAGAACCATAATAATATGTAACACATGTTGTCAGTGAAATAGGAGGGTCCGTACCAATTGTACCACATCCTTACAGGCCTGTGGTACGTGATAGCCAGAAAACTCTCCTGATATTTCCATGTATGGCCAACTCAAGGGTGTCAAATTAAAAGATGCTATATTTTCTGGGTTTGCTTGGTGCTGATGAGCAGTGCTTAAATTGTGAACTATTACAGCTTGATAAACAGAAGCCAAATATCACATAAATCACTAATGTACAAGGCGCCCGGTATCTGTTTTTCACAGAAAAATTTCTAATGCTAGACTATTCTCAGAGATGATCAGTCCTCAACATTGCAAAAGAAGAACTATTACTATTTCTTTTCTCAACCATAATCAGCTAACACCACTAAAAAGTTTTTCATGAAAAAGCTACTGTATTATAATATAAATTCTTTGGAAAAACTGACCTCTACAAATTCAACTTCTCTGTCTTTTATATTAACTCAACAACCACAATTTGAAATTATGTATAAAACGTGTTGAGTTGATTTGAAAAAATAGGAGTTACCTTTGGTGAGAGGGAACGAATTGCTTAAAAAGAAAGGCAGATGGACTTTTCACGTTCTTTTATTATTTAATTGGATAGATATTTTTACTAATCCCATTTCCCTCAAGAGAAGAATCCAAAAGGAGGACAGATGTAGTAAATGTACAATGGGAATGGTTTGGGAATAGAATGCTTTCCTTCTTTACTATTCCAATGAGCCAAGTTTCCATTACCAACTTCAGAGAAGTAAAAAGCCATAAGGAATTTATTCCATAATTTAGTTTTTCCCTATTCAAAAGTCATTTTACTGCTTGGTGAGCACTATTGGGTTCAACAGTCATTAACAGTTATGCGAATTCATAGAACGTATAAGAGATTTGGAGTACCTGCGTGATGCAAACTGTAACATGCTGAGATACTATTCAAAAGGCTGGAGGTTCGAGTCCACCCAGAGGAGCCTTGGAAGAAAGACTTGGCAACTTACATCCAAAAAATCAGACATTGAAAACCCTATAAAGCACAGTTCTACTCTGACACACATGGGTGGCCATGAGTGAGAAGTGACTCGATGGCAACTGGTTTTTTAAATGTGATTTAACAGCTCTGTCGTGTATTGAATTGTGTCCCCCAAAAGTGTGTGCATCAATTTGGCTGGGCCATGATTTCCAGTATTGTGTGATTGTCCACCATTTTTTAAATCTGATGTGATTTTCCTATGTGTTGTAAATCCTGTCTCTATGATATTAATGAGGGGGGATGGGCAGCAGTTGTGTTGGTGAGGCGGGACTCAAACCATGTGATTGGATTGTACCCTGAGCCAGTTTCTTTTGGTATAGAAAAGAGAAGGGAGCAGAGAGACATGAGGATCTCAGCCACCAAGAAAGCAGTGCCAAGGGCAGAATGCGTCCTTTGTACCCGGGGTTCCTGCACAGAGAAGCTCCTAGTCCAGGGGAAGGTTGATGAGAAGGACCTTCCCCCAAAGCCAACAGAGAGAGAAAGCCTTCCCCTGGGGCTGATGCCTGAATTTGGACTTCTAGCCTACTTTACTGTGAGGAAATAAATTTCTCTTTGTTAAAGCCATCTATTTGTATTTCTGTCATAGCAGCACTAGGTAACTAAGACAAGCTCTTAACAAAAAAAAAAAAAAAAAAAACCCTTGCCATCAAGTAAATTTTGACTCATAATGACCCTATAAGACAGGGCAGAGCAGCCCCATAAGGTTTCCAAGGCTGTAATCTTTATGGAAGCTGACTACCACATCTTTCTCCCACAGAGCAGCTGGTAGGTTCGAACTGCTGACCTTTAGTTGAAAGTTTGTTGGCATTTTACATTATTTAAAGCCATCAATTTAATTGATTGTTATCACTTTTCTCTTAGAATGTGAACACATAGGAGTAAAAATAATAATTTGTATTTTCCAGTTGCTTAGATTTCAGATAGATATTGTAAAAGATTCTTAGCATTTATGAGTGGTAAACGTATATGATTAGAAGAGTTTGGTGAATAATCGTTCAGCACAATTTAATTGTTCTGGAACTACTAAAGTCAGCTCGACATTTTATAATAAAAGAAGCCCAAGAAATGGATAATCCAAAAACCATTCTTATTTACCCTGAAACCTATTTTTATAAATAGATTTGAATAAATGCATCTGCTGTTACAAAGTTTATTTGAAACCAAATGATATTAAGCCATAAAGACATGACTCAGGAGGTCTTTCTACTTCTCATCTCTGCTCAGCATCTCCTTATAAGCCTCTGCTTGCTGGAAAAAGACTACACTCTCTACACCACTTTTCTCTGGAGCTGTGCTTCCTCCCTAGTAGTCAGGGGTCTGAGTTATAAAAGGACTTCTCTGTATGCAAAGAAAACTAAAACACTAACATAACATCAAGGCCTCCATTAAGCTAAGGATAAGCCAAAATCAAACCTATAGCCATGGAGTCAATTCCGACACATAGTGACCCCATAGTTCAGAGTAGAACTGCCCCATAGGGTTTCCAAGGAGCAGCTGGTGGATTCAAACTATCAGTTTGACTATCAGTTGTTTATTCTTATTTTTCCAGCTTTTTATTGTTAACTGATAGCTACAGTGAATATTTCACTTTATTTTTATGCCAACCATTTGACTTCACCAGATCCTCTAACAAAGGTTCATGGACTTGGGTCTCTGTTGTTTGATTAACCATATTCTTTTGCCCACATTCAACCAACAGTGGTAATTAAGGGAATATTAAGTTTACATTTTTGTACTATAAACCTAAAATGTAAATCCTTGGGTAGTATATTTTTTTTAACTATGCTTGAAAGTTTACAGTTCAAGTCAGTTTCTCATACAAAAACTTACACACACATCGTTATGTGACTCTAGTTGCTCTCCCTATAATGTGACAGCACAGTCCTCCTCTCCATCCTGTATTTCCAATGTCCATTCAACCAGCTCCTGTCCCCCTCTGCCTTCTCATCTCACCTCCGGGCAGGAGTGGCCACTTAGTCTCATGTTTCTACCTGAGCTAAGAAGCACACTCCCCACCAGTATCATTTTATGTCTTACAGTCCAGTCTAAGTTTTGTCTGAAGAGTTGACTTCAGGAATGGTTTTAGCTTTGGGCTAACAGAGAGTCCAGAGGCCATGTCCTCTGGGTCCCTCCAGTCTCAGTCAGACCATTAAGTCTTGTCTTTTTACTAGAATTTGAGTTCTGCATCCCACTTTTCTTCTGCTCCATCAGGGACTCTCTGTTGTATTCCGTTAGGGCAGCCACTGGTGGTGAATGCCATCTAGTTCTTCTGGTCTCAGGCTGATGGAGTCTCTAGTTTATGTGGCTCTTTCTGTCTCCTGGGCTCATATTTTCCTTGTGTCTTTGGAGCTCTTCATTCTCCTTTGCTCCAAGTGGGTTGGGACAAATTGATGCATCTTAGATGGCCACTTGCTAGCTTTTAGGACCCCTATGGGGTTGTTTTTTTTTTTTTTTTTATGGGGGTAGTTCTACTCTGTCCTGTAGGGTCGCTGTGAGTCGGAATTAACTCTACAGCAACGGGTTATAATAGTTAACGTGGTACCAACCTGGGATAAACAGAAAAGCAAGATTTAACACCCTATGAAGACAACAGATAATCAGCACTCCCAACTGCAAGTTAGGTCACAGTGTTTGCAAGATTCCACAAAGGAGTTTTACTTCACATGCTAGACCTGGAGAGAACCTGCTATTCCTCTGCCTGGAGTACTCCTACCCAGATGGTCATATCACTTGCTGTCTCATTCATTTCTGATTTCTGGTGCGATATCAGCTTCTCAAATAGCCCTTTTCTTGTCACCCTATCTAAAATAGGGTCACCATCACTCTTGATCCATGTACTTGCTTTACAGTATTTCTATCTCACATCATATTTTATATTTGTTTGTTTCTGTGTTTATCGTGGAGCACTAGTGGCACAGTGATTAAGAGCTTGGCTGCTAACCTAAAGGTTGGCAGTTTGAATCCACGAGCCGCTCCTTGGAAACCCTATGGGGCAGTTCTATTCTGTCCTATAAGGTCACTATGGGGCAGTTCCACTTCATCCTATAAGGTTGCTATGGGGCAGTTCTGCTCCGCCCCATAGGGTTACTGAGTCAGAATTGACTGGACAGCCACAAGTTTGGTTTTTTTTTTTGGGGGGGGGCAGGAGGAGGGAAGTTTTGGTGCTTATTTTATCCCTCCCTTCTCCTCCAATAGAAACACAAGCTCCACGAGGACAGGGACTCTGCTGGGTTTACCGCTCTCTCTAGGGCCTGGAATAGCACCTGAATTTACAATCTAGTTGTTGGGTACTGTGGAGTCAATCCCAACTCGTGGTGACCCCATGTAACAGAGTAGAGCTGCCCCATAGGGTCTACCTGGCTGTAATCGTTTCAGAAGCAGGTGACCAAGTCTTTCTCCCCAGAAGTGGCCAGGTGGGTTTGGGCTGCTGACCTCTCAGTTAGCAGCCAAATGCTTAGCTGTCGCACCACCAGGGGAAACATAAAATCTGTTCTTAAAAAAAGCTGAAAAACAAGTAAAGGCAGATGACACAGTATTAGCATGGCATGGACACTACACAAAATTGCTTAAGAATTTTTTTAATTGGGAAAATTATCTTAGGTTGAGCAGAGTAAGGGACTGCTTCAATGAAGAGGCCTTGACTGGGGTAAAGGATTTAGATTAGAGAAGTATGATCTTTGCCAAATCATTTCACCATCCTATGTTCAGAATTTTAATCCTAATATGTTGTGATTTTATTATAAGAATAAAATTACCTGATATGTGCAAAGGAGCCACGAAAAATAAAAAGTGCCATACGATTATAAGGTATTACTTCAAAATGAAAAGTGGAAGACGTGAATGTTTTCACTGTATATCTGAAAAACAACTCTTCTCCATTTCATTGTCTTCCATTGCAGTGGCCACCTCCTTGCTAATGAATACGTGGTTCCATCCTGTACTCACAGCTCATCGTCCCTGACAATATGGCATGACTGACACACAATATCACCTCTAAATGGAGAGGTCCTTCACAGGAGTAAATTATAACGAATTGTCAATGAACAAAGTGGGTAATATGACACCTAATTTTCTTAATTCTAAATAAACATTAACTGAATCTGGTATGTTGATAGCACATTTACAGATCTCCTATTTCCAAAAACTTAGAAATAGAACAAAACAAAAGCCTACTGAAAACATGTAGCTTAATATAGTGATATTGTTATCCATTTTTTTGACTATTAAGTAGACTACTTAGGAGAAAATTACTTCCTATCCCACACCTAAAGATGTGTTATTCAAAGAATGAATTAAAAAAGCAATTCATAAAAAATTGTGGTTGAGTTCTGTATCTTATTTTGGATTTCATCACTGTCAAATACTGAAGTTATTTCAGTATCTCAAGCCTTAAGTTTTTAATTTGCAAAATTAATCTTTAATGCTTAGCAGTTGGTAACACAAGCACGAAATGAATTTACATACTGTTTTTTTAGAATGGCAATATGATTTACATACCATGAAATGCACAGATCTTAAATGAAAAGTTTGAACAGTCTTGATAAAGGCATACACTCATACAAATCACATTTCATCTCGATATAAAACATACGAAGAAATGACACGTGGAAATGATGTTAGATTCCTATACGGCTCCAGAGAACAACAGTAGGGCTGCTTGTCGGAAGTTAAAGGGAGAACCCCAATGATTAGAGTAGGAAAGCCATAAATTCTTGGTCTCTGCAGGTGTTCAAGGAGAATCTAGATAACCGTTTGTAATGAGTAGTATATGAAGATTTAAAGTTAATATATGAGGTAGATGCTTTCTAGGGTCACTTTCTATGCTAATGTCCTATAAATCTATGTTTGGGTTCTAATAATACACCTTAGAGGGAATTTGATGGACTCTCTTGAACAGAAACTAAGAGAATTGGGGGCCCTATCCCACTGTATTAACACCCTGAGGCATCAGATTCTGAGGGTTAAACATGTTTATAATTAGAGGAAATAACTGTAGGTCCTTTTTAATCATTGTTATTATTGTGAAGTCATCCCTAGGCATTGAGCCTGTTCTATAAACTCATTTAGACAACATTAGTAGCTCTTCCTGGGTGCCAAGTAATCATGTCTAGGCCTATTCATATCACTCCTAGATAACTCCAGAGGTTTCAGTCACCCTATAGCTTAAACATTAGGACTACATACTATGGCTTAAAAAATAAGAACAAACTACCTCACACCAAACTATAGAAGGTGCTTCACGTACTGTGTGACTGATATTTTTGGAAAACCAAACCCCCAAAAAACTGCAGACAGTGCCTTTGTTTCCGGCACATCCTACAGGGACACAAAGACAAACCTAGAATTAGAGTCTTCTGCCTCTGCTAAATCAAATTAATTGCAAAGTATAAAAAAAAATCATTTATTGTAACTTCATGTGAGTAACCCCTGACTTAAAGAAATATAAAGAATTTATAGAGTTACTTTGTGACTTAACTTTATTACATAGTTTATGTCTGTACCAGACCCATTAAGTCTTGCTGAAGTTTATCAACCTACAGAGTTACCAAGTGAATATTTGAACCATATTGCTCTGTTCAGATGGTGCATCAGGGATTCCTGAAAAGGCATAATATGAATTCTTAAGTTGCTAAAGTAAAATTACAGGAACAAAATAGGAAGCCTCGATACAGAAACGTGATTTAACATGAACCGGCATTTATATGTTATCTGCCATTCATTGGAAGTTTGGAAAGTCAAACTAAAAGTTTAGAAGTAATAAAAGAGAAAACAATCACTTATTTGAAATGTTACGGTCTAGAAATTACTTTTATCACTCAAATACACACATATTTATATAAAGCATGTCATTTACAAACATTCATGCAATGCATTTCACTCAATAATTATTCCTGAAAGCCCAGTATATATACAATAGTATATTAGACATGGTACTAGAGTTATAGAACCAGAAATATAATCTATTTTCCTAGTTTTTATTACTTTGGTTGGCCTCTCTCTGTCAATAAACCTGAATCATTATTATTGAATGCCTAAGCAGTAATTCCACTTGAAAGACCCAAACCAAACCTATGGTCACTGAGTCGATTTCACCTCATAGCAGCCCTATAGTGACCCAATAGGACAGAGTAGAACTGTCCCATAGGGTTTCCAAGGAGCAGCCGGTGGGTTCGAACTGCCAACGTTTTTGGATAGCCGCAGAGCTCTTAACCACTGCACCACCAGGGCTCCATTATATATTTGGAATATTAGGGTCTCTAAATATTTTTGTCCTTCAAGTATATGCACATTTTATAAGGCATGTTACATATATTCAACCTGATGATGATGAGTTACAAAACTATGTACAAGGTTCAGAAGTAGCTCATGGAAAGGTATCTAAGGGGATAAAATTGTTTAGGATTACCTAGGGAACAGCAATAGATAGAGCTAGAGCCACTTAATTCCAATTATGGAGACCTCTGGCAGGAGCCCTGGTGGTACACTGGTTAAAAGCTTGGCTGCTAACCAAAAGGTCTGCAGTTCAAAGCCACCAGCAGCTCCACAGGAGAAAGATGTGGCAATCTGCTTCCATAAAGATTTACAACCTTGCAAACTCTATGGGCGGTTCTACTTTGTCCCACCAAAACCAACCAAACCAAACCCACTGCCATCGAGTCAATTCCAACTCATAGCAACCCTACAGGACAGAGTAGAACTGCCCCATAGGGTTTCCAAGGAGCACCTGGTACAGAGTCGCTATAAGTCAGAATTGACTTGACAACAGTGGGTTTTGGTTTTGATGAAGACCCCCAGCTTATAGAGTTGTATTATTATCCTCTAGAGATGATCAGAGCTAGTGAAAGAAAGGATTTAGAAAGAGCCTTATGGCAGAATGCCAAGAAGGAGCCAAGAGTAGAGTCAGAGAGATCTGTCAAATCTGTTGTAGGGAGTGACACGAAACATCCAGCTTCAAGAGATACTTAGGTGGTAAAACCTTTAAGACTTGTGATTAAAACTTCGTTTCTGAGAAGCCAAAAAACCATCCACAATGAGGTGATTCTTTGCTTGAAAAAAATTTTTTTTTAATCTGGACTGACAAATTACATTTCAAGTTAAGTAAAACTCTTTAGAAAATGCCTAGTCTTTTGTACTGAACTTTCTTAAGAAACCTGGAAGAAGTATAAAACAGACTTCCTGCACATGAGAAAATCACCTATGTAAAAAGCAACATGAAAATAGTAAAAAAAAAAAAAAAAAAAGTGCAGCATTGTTTTGTTTTAAAGAAAGAAAAACAGAAAAAGGACAAGCAAAGAAACCTGAATTTAAAATATGGCTTAGCAAACTGCAAACTGTGTGATCTTAAGCAAATTATTGAACTTCTCTAAGAGCCTACTTCCTGGGCAAAATAGTGACCATAATACCTAAATTGCTAGACTGTGATAAGCATTAAATATAAAAATATGAAAAAGGCCTAGAAATGTAGTAGGTGTTCAATATAAACCTTGTCAAATTTAGCCTGGCATATAGTAGAAACTCAGTATAGAAAAGACATTATTATATTGTTATTTTCAACTGATTTGGTTTTTTTACTTCATTTTTTTTAAACGAACATAATCTAGAGTAGATTCACGTATTTGAGACTCTCTTGATATACAGGGAGAAGATTAATCCCAGAAAAAAAAATGTTCTCTTAAACATCATTGATAAAAAAAAGTTCAGAAAAAAAGCACCCAAACCCAGTGCCATCGAGGCGATTCCAACTCATAGGGACTCTGTCCTACAGGGTCGCTATGAGTCAGAATTGACGGCACTGGGTTTTTGGGTTTAGAGACACTACAGGACAGAGTTGAACGATCCCCACAGGGTTTCCAAGGCTGTAAATCTTTATAGAAGCAGATTGCCATATCCTTCTCCCACAAAGCAGCTGGTGGGTTCAAACCTCTGACCTTTGGGTTCACAGCAAAGTGCTTAACCACTGCATCACCGGGGCTCCTTAAGAGGAGGTTAAACCTGTTGTCATCGAGTGAATTCCAACTGATAGCGACCCTACAGGACAGAGCTGAACTGCCCCCTTGGGTTTCCAAGGAGCAGGTGGTGAATTTAAACTGCCAACCTTTCGGTTAGCAGCCGAGCTCTTAACCACTATGCCACCAGGGCTCCAAAAGAAGGTTACATAGGCATTTTTCCTAAAACTTGTAAAAGCTGAAGAAGAAAAACAAATAGAAGTATAAAAGACAGTATTTATTAAGCCAGTAAGTGCTCAGAGGCACAATCAACATAACACAGAGCTGGTGGGAGAAGCAGACTCAGAAGATCAGAATGTCACAAGGAAGCTTTCTCAACATCTTGAGGAAGAGAATTCTGGAAAAGACTTGCTGCCCGGAACAAGTTCTTATGCCAGTGATTCTGGGACATTTGGAAGTAGGTAGCTTCTAGAAAGTTCTTTCATGTCTAGAACTCTGATATCCTTTCAAATGTTTTAATGTTGTTTTTACTGTTCTCCCTAATCTCTATTTTCTATGAGATATGAGTCTTGACCCACAGTTTTTCTGATCAGATTACTTTTCTAGAAGATAATGTGGTGGATGCTGTGATTGCCCTGCCCAGATTTCCTTTCAGGAATGAAGAGCTCCTGCTCCAGCTGTCAACCCCCATGGAGACTGACTAGGCTGAAGAGAACTGCCTCTCCAAGGTCACACAAACACATCTCTGATGCGGTAAAAAAAAAAAAAAAAAAAAAACACAGGTGAAACTGTGCACTACAGATTAGTAAGTAAACACAAGTAAGCCCATGTGTACCTTGCTTATTGGGTAATCCATCCCTGGGTACCTGCCTCTTCTTAGAATCTATAAGCCTCCCCTTGGTAGAAGAGTGTAATTTGGGTGGAGATAAGGTGTTGGAAGAAGGGAACAGCATATGGGAAGTAGGTATAAGATACAAGACATGTAGTAGACATAAGAGAGTTCTGTCTGAAGCTAAGAGACCTCACTGAAAGCAGAGAGATGAGGGAAGACAGGTACAATAAGGCGACTTAAAGGAAAAACTTGAATGATGAGAGAGGCCAAATTACAAAAAATTAATGAAGGCATATTTTCAAATGATGAACAGTAATTGTGGTATCTTCCCTTTGCAAGTAAATCTTGCTAACACTTCTGAGCACAGTGAACCCTACTGCAACTGTAAATCCTTAAAAAAAAAAAAAAAAATCCTTTACAGAGACCTAAAAAAAGCTCAGTGAGACAAAAACTTAAAGAAGAAAAAGGAACAGTGGGGAGAATCCTTAAAATAAAGCCGGCTGGTAAGTAGGTACTCGCTCTTCGGGTTTGGTCCTCATGCTAAACCTTGTTTCTGTCCTTTCTCGTCCCTCATCTCCAAATATATACCTCCTCAGAGGCTCACCTCGCACCCCAATTTTCTCACTCTTTTTCTTTCTTTCTTTCTAGGTACACAGATATTTTGAGTGAACTAAGGCTTCTGGGTTCAGGGCATTGCAGCTGGTGTTTCTACAAAGAGCAATCACAGCTATTAAGCAGAAGATATGCTCCATGGATATTTGCTATAAAGAGTGTTTTGTAACATGCATTAAAAAGAATGCCATCCAGGGATTAAATGAAAATTACATACTAATCTTTGAAAAATCACATTTTTGAACTGAAGGAGACTGTGAAGATTGTATTTAGACTAACCTCTTAATTTTATAAAGAAAGAAACTATTTTCTGGCAGATTTTCTGTCTGCAGATATTTTCTTCCTTTCCTACCCATATAACAATATTAAAAAATGTTTCTGCTCCACCCTCCATCTCAATTTCCCTTCTCCTTTTTAACAGCAACTATGCTGCCAGAAAAAGCATTTCAAGGTGGATCATGTGAAATCCCTACTAAGACCAAAAAAAAAAAATTAAATTTAAGAAGCAGCTGGTTATTTGCCACTAGATGGAGAGTAAGCATGCTCTTACTTTCTTCTCTAATAATATATACATTGTTGTTAGGTGCCATCGAGTTGGCTCCAACTCATAGCGATACTTATAACAGAACAAAACACTGCCCAGTCCTGTGCCATCCTCACAATCATTGTTAGGTTTGAGCCCATTGTTGCAGCCACTGTGTCAATCCATCTCGTTGATGGTCTTCCTCTTTTTCACTGACCCTCTACTTTACCAAGCGTGATGTCCTTCTCCAGAGACTTGTGCATCCTGATAAAATGTCCAAAATAAGTAAGACAAAGCCTTGCCATCCTCCCTTCTAAGGAGCATTCTGGCTATACTTCTTCCAAGACAGATTTGTTCCTTCTTCTGGAAGACCATGGTATATTCAATATTCTTCACCAACACCATAATTCAAAGGCATCAATTCTTCTTCAGTCTTCCTTTTTCATTGTCTAGCTTTTACATGCATGTGAGGTAATTGAAAATACCATGTTTTGGTTCAGAGGCACTTCAAAGTGCTTCTGACTCCCCTCCTTATTTCTTCCCTACACTGGGTTGGGTCCACAGGGCTATAAGTCATAAAATAAGCTCTAATCCTTTTAGGGCAGAAGGATAATATCAGGTTATGGTGGTTGCTTGTGCCTTTGTCTCTAGGACCACAGGCACTTGAACTCCAAACCTGAAACCTCAAAGGAAAGGAAATTCTAAAAGTAAATGGATTCTCCATTGATTTTTTTAATGATTTCCCATTTCTAGCATCATAACCACACATTCAACAAAAAAGCACATATGGTTACTGACTAGAAAGAGCCCCACATGTGCTCAAATCTGGAAACTCCCAAGAATTTAGAGTTGTGAAGAAGCAAGATGATGGAGGATGAAAAGAAACCATTCAGCTCCGTTTTTGGTCTCTACCTAGTCCCAGAATTACAGTTTTCTATAATACACTGCCTTTCCAAATCATGGTGAATTTAAGGGTGGGGGGGAAATTGTGAAAAGACCCAAAGTTTACTTAATGGTGAAGACTCTATTTCTCCACACTGGAGGTTTAAAATATGCACCCCAGTTCCACTCAAACAACAAACATGGATAATTGGGCAGATACTAACAGCATGGCTAAATAATGAATCAGACCTAAACCATTCACAGACTGTGTCAAGTTCTCCTCTCTAGCACACATGGGTTCAAATGCAGCCGATATTCTCATTATTCAGAGTTAAAGCAAGTCATGTGGCTCATTAGAAGAATGTGTAAGCAGGATTTACATTTGACCCCAGCTATTTCAATGACCCTAGTAGAACAAAACATAGCCGCCCATGATCTTAATCATTAGTAGTAGAAATCTTTGGATTGTAGAGCCTTTGGCAAGCAAACACACACACACGCCAAAAAAAATGCATAATGTTAAAAATGGGATGTTTGCAAATTATATTTAAAAATCCAGTGTATCAGCTGGTATGTACGTTTGATTTTAACTTCTGTATGTGACCAAAAAAAAGCACACTGTTTGATATAATCCTTCTATCTAAAAGATCAATTACACTGAATGGTGCCTGTGCATTTTAAATCACTGAGAGCAAATGATAGGTATTAGGCAAAGCAAATTGACTCAACAACATAGCCTGCTGGGAATGAATACATTTGTTTGAAAACAATATTTCTTTTCTTAAGTCAGCACATGGCCAATGAAAGGTATTGGATTGATAGTTCTGAGGATTAGAATCTTCTATTTCCCTACAGTGAAGGCCAGGGCTATGCCGGCTCCCTGTGTGTCCAGGCAAGTACGCCCGGGTAATTTTCTGAATGGACTACCTCTAGGGCACAAAAATGAAAAGCTGCTTCTGAACCTAGCAATTTCTGCTGAGCGTGCCAACTAAAAGTCACTGTGATGGTGAGCTGCCACAGACTGGAGTTAGACTCAAACCCCCAACCAGCTCTAGGGTGATGATAATTCTAGCGACACCGAGTGGGCTGCACCAGAACCAAGGACCCAGAAGAGGAAAACTTCTGTAATTGCCACTTTCCACGCCAGTCAGCCCCATCACCTCCAACACTAATCACCAACATTTAAACTGACAGGATTTGCCACAAAGACAAATGAATGCTGTGTATGCACGCCCTATTTAAGACTGGCGCCACTGAGGCTGGCACAAAACGCAACTCCAGAACTGAAAGTCTTTTCCTTCTAGTCACACCTCTTCTTTCGCTCCCCTGCACCTGACCTGCCGAACAAACTTGGGGGCGGGCTACCGAGGCACCCATCTCTCTGAATGCCCAATTCCAACTGTGCTGTGCTGGAGTAGAATTGTTGTTGCTGGTAAGTGCCATAGAGTCAATTTTCAACTCACAGCAATTCCATGTGACAGAGCAGAACTGCCCCCATAGAGTTTTCTAGGCTGTAATCTTTACAGAAGCAGATCACCAGGTCTTTTTCCGAGGGATTCTTTGCACAGAATTTACCAAGCATAGTATGAGAATAGAAAACTGTTATCACTCACTTGAAGGAACTAGTTTCTCTAACAACGTTTATAAAATTACTCTTTTTTTTTTTAACGTTTTGCTTTGCAAATAACTTCCAATTGGAAATAAAGCTTCACCTAAATACAAAAATATAATTCAAAACATTTGGATATAAAATGCCAAAACGATGATACACTGGGTATTGTGATGTGGCAACACTGCCACACCTCCTATGAGTTGTCCTTTAAAATAACAGTTCTTTTTTCCCCCAGGTACTTTCCATAATCTGGGATTTCCTCCCTGGCATCAACCCCTGTCTCACCCTGTACCACAAGAATTTTTCCCATGCCTGACAATTCTCTCTCCACATTTGGAGATTCCAGAAATGTGTTCTCTTGCTTCTTTTGTTAAGAATCTAGAGCCCAAAAGACCTTTTATTAGGAATTTATAGTCTGGTAGGACTCAGCTATTTAAAAAAAAACCAATGCCATCGAGTCAATTCCAACTCATAGCAACCATGTAGGAAGAGCAGAACTGCCCCACGGGGTTTCCAAGGAGCACCTGGTGGATTCAAACTGCCAACCTTTTGGTTAGCAGCCGTGGCTCTTAACCACTGTGCCACCAGGGCTCTCAGCTATAACAACATACTTGGTAAAGTTGTAAAAAATAATTCTTTAAGTTTGAAGTGTCAACTTGCACAAAATAAATTAATTCTCCTACTTAGCTAATTAAGTTTTTAACCTTATTGTTTCAAATTTATGGGAAGAGTTGCAAGAATAGTACAAAGAATTCCCATATACCTTTTTCCCAGATTTTGATTGAATTCACAAATTCTGCCGTATCTGTGCTTGCTCTCCTATAGGATGGAGTAGCACTAACCCACAGGGTTTCCTAGAGGTTATAATCCTGACGGGAGCAGAATGCCAGGTCTTTTAGCCAGAAATTTGGGTTAGCAGTGGAGCTCTTAACCACTGTACCACCAGGGCTCTGTATATCTACATCAATATCTCTGTCTATGTATATATATATCGTCACCGATCTCCTGAACAATTTCAAAGTTAGTTTCAGAATCATAACTTTTATCCCTGAATTCTTTATCATATATTTACTAAAAACCTGTACTTTCTCTTACATAACCACAGTACAATTATGAAATTTAGGAAATCTAACAGGTACAATATTACTACCTAATATACAACCCATACACGATTTTCACCAATTTTTCCAATAACACTTTCTTTAGGTAATTTTTTTCCTAATCCAGGACACATTCCAGAATCTTATATTGTATTTAGTTCTGCCTCTTTCTTCTTTAATCTGGAACACAGTTCCTCAGTTTTTCTTTATCTTTCATGACATTGACATTTTTGTAGTTGTTGTTGTTGCTTATTGCGATTTAAGCAAAAGTTTAAGGAGCAAATTAGTTTCTCGTTAAATAGTTAATACACAAATCGTTTTGTGACTTTGGTTGCCAACCCTGCGATGTGTACACAGGATCTCCCCTTCTGCACTCTGGATTCCCTGTTTCCATTCCTCCAGTTTTCCTGTCCCTTTTTGCCTTGTCTTTGCTTTTGGGCTGGTGTGCTCATTAGTCTCATTTACATGATTAAACATGAAGCACCTTCCTCACGTGTGTTATTGTTGGCCCTATACCTGAGGCCGTCCAATCAATTCCGACTCATAGCAACCTTATGGGACAGAGTACAACTGCCCCATAGGGTTTGCAAGGAGTGACTGGAGGATTTGATTGAACTGCCAATCTTTTGGTTAGCAGCCAAGCTCTTAACCACTGCAACACCAGGACTCTGTTGGCACTATAGAACAGCCTAATCTTTGGCTAAATAGTGAACCTCAGGAGGGGCTTCATTACTGAGTTAAAAGGGTGGCCGGCACATAAAGACTACATCAGCCTGAGACCAGAAGAACTAGATGGTGCCCGGCTACAACCGATGACTGCCCTGACAGGGAGCACAACAGAGAATCCCTGAAGGGGCAGGAGAGCAGTGGGATGCAGACCCCAAATTCTGGTAAAAAGACCATACTTAATGGTCTGACTGAGACCAGAGGGATCCCAGAGGTCATGGTCCCCAGACCTTCTATTAGCCCAAGACAGGAACCATTCTTGAAGTCAACTCTCCAGACAAGGATTGGACTGGACTACAAGACAGAAAATGATACCGGTGAGGAGTAGGCTTCTTGGATCAAGTAGACACATGAGACTATCTGGGCAGCTCCCCTCCGGACGGGAGATGTGAAGGCCAAGGGGGACAGAAGCTGGCTGAATGGACACAGAAACACAGTGTGGAGAGAAGGAATGTGCTGTCTCATTATGGGGAGAGCAACTAGGAGGATATAAAAAAAGAAAAGGTGTATATAAAGTTTTGTATGAGAGACTGACTTGATGTGTAAACTTTCATTAAAAAGAAAAAAAAGAAGGGTAGCCAGGGGCCATATTCTCCTTGTGTGTTTGGCTTTCTTCATTCTCCTTTGCTCAAGCCAGGATGGAACCAGTTAATGTATCTTAGATGGCCGCTTGAAGGCTTTTACGATCCCAGACGCTACTCACCACAGTTTGGATGCAGAACATTTTCTTTATAGACTATATTACGCCAATCGAGCTAGATGTGCCTTGAAAGCATGGTCCCCAGACCTCAGCCCAGTAGCTCAGTCCCTCAGGGAGTTCGGATGTTTGTGAAGCTTCTAAGACTTTGCCTTTGTCAAGCTGTGCTGACTTCCTCAATATTGTGTACCATCTTACCCTTCACTATAGTTACCACTTATCTATTGTCTAGTTAGTATTTTTTCCTCTTCACCCCTTCCCTCCCTCATAACCATCAGAGACCGTTTCTTTCTGTGTGTAAACCTTTTCATGATTTTTTATAATAATGGTCTCATACTGTATTCGTCCTTTTGTGATTGACTTATTTCACTCAGCATAATACCCTCCAGATTCATTCATCCATGTTGTGAGATGTTTTGCAGATTTATCATTGTTCTTTATTGTTGCATAGTATTCCATTGTGTGCATATATCATAGTTTGTTTGTCCATTCATCTGTTGATGGGCACGTAGGTTGTTTCCATCTTTTTGCTACTGTGAATAATGTTGCAATGAACATGGGTGTGCATTTGTCTATTTGTGTGATGGCTCTTATTTCTCTATCTGACCTCAGAACCCTGTGCAGCTACAGTAGCCAAAACAGTCTGGTACTACAACAACATTGACATTTTTGAAGAGTCAAGTCATTTCTTTGTAAAATATTCCATAATTTGCACAAGTCTGTTAATCCCTTGTGAAGAGATACAGGTTGTGAAGTTTTTGTCAAGAACACTACATAAGTGATGCTGTGTCCTTTTCGGTGCATGACATACAGAGGCACATGACGTTGCTTCGTCCTATTTTATTTTTAAACTATTTTGCTTACTTGGCTTGCAAGATATCTATATTATAAGACTGATCCCCAGTGTAAGTGTTAATTTAAAAAATAACTTTATGGGCTAAAATTCTAAACTTAATACAATTTTTCTAAAATATTAGATCATTGGGATAATAAATGATCTAAGTGGTACAAAGGATAAGACTAATTTCTTGCACTTAATTCTTAGCAATCCCACTAACTTGCTAACAGATCTTAAAAAAAAAAAAATTTAATTAATCTCTGTGAATAAAAAAAAAAACCAAACCAAAACCAAAATCTCTGTGAATATGTATACTTTTCTGTACTGGTATTTTTAAAAAAAAAAAAATTTATAAAACAATCTGAGATCCATTGAGCATTAATTACATTTTGCATTTTTGGTGATTTTATGAGCAAATAATATATATCCCTGTGGGGCACTTCTTTTTCTATGTTATATAATGTAAATAAAGCACACAGTCACTTTTTTAAATGCATCTCAAGGAAGTATTGACAAAAAAGCAAAGCACTTTATATTCTTTGTGTTGCAAATACAAAAATCAAAACCAAACCCACTCCTGTGGAGTCAATTCTGACTCATAGTGACCCTACAGGACAGAGTAGAGCTGTTCCATAGGGTTTCCACGGAGCACCTGGTGGATTCGAACTGCCAACCTCTGGGTTAGCAGCCAACGTCTTAACCACTACACCACTAGGTGTAGTGGTTAAGAGATTGCAAGTATAGATGTATCAAAAAGAAATCTAGATTGGAATGCTTTACTACAAAAACATTGTCCTTCCAAATGTATGTAATTTAATGATATTAAATAAATATTTAATGCTCGTTACAACAAAATGACTCCTTGTGAAAGACTTTTAGGATTGAGAGAAATGAAAGAAGCCCACCATAACAACTTCCCTCCGAGGTACCATCTGTATGGTAATTATAATTGTTATTAAATCATGCTGGAATACAAAACAAAATTATAATTTTCTCACCATTTGCATCATGCTCCCAACCACAGGAGCATACAATAAGAAAGAATTTATTCTCTGATCTGCAGATATTAAGAAAAGGGATCTTAAAACTATGGCCCTTGTATTCAAATTAATTTCTAATACACCAAGAACTAGAATATCAGATTTCTTGGGTATTTACTACCATAGTGAATAAGCACATTCTTTCAGATTCCAAAAATCTAGCCAAAATCCACAAACATTTTTCCACAAAATAAAGAAGTATGTTTTCCCAAATAGACACCACTCTACATGACATGCCAGTCTCAAAAGCACCCTCTAAGTCACAGTTCATGCAGTATATGTAGAGATGCTTCTTATCACCTCAACAAGAAACTTCTTGTTGTTGCTGTTGTTGTGTGCTCTCAACTCATTTCTGACTCATTGTGACCCTATATGACAGAATAGAACAGCCTCATAGGATTTCCTAGGCTCAAATTTTCACAGGAGCAGATCACCAGGTTTTTTCTCCCACAGAATGGCTTGTTTTGTTTGAGAAAGATTATCATGAATCATTTTTAATACTGAGTAAAATTATGGTTTTTATCTTTTAAAAATGGAGTAAGATTTTGTGCACCATGGTGTTATGGATTGAATTGTGTGCCCCATACCTCTGTAACTGTTGTAACCTTGTTTGGGAGAAAAAAATGGTTTTTCTTTGGAGATGTTTCAGAAATTAAGCGAGTCATAACAGAGTACGGTGGGTCCTAATTATAATTCCTTCTGAGTCATATATGGGACAGAGATGCCATGTAATATTGGAGGCAGAGCCATCTATAACGAGCAAAAAATGTCAAGGATTGCTGACAACCACCAGAAACTAGGAGAGAGGCATGGAACAGTTCCTCTCTCAAAGCCCTCAGAATTTGGACTTCGAGCCTCCAGAACTGTGAGAAAATTAGTTTCTATTCTTTAAAGCCACCCACTTTGTGGTATTTTGTTATGGCAGCTCTAGGAAAAACTAAGACAATGGTTAAGCACAAGCACGCTATAGGGAAGGTAATCCATGTAAAACCACTTAGCACATACTCAAAAAATAGTAGCTAGTATTGCTTCCTACTATGATTATCTGGGAAGCACGCTTATACAGAAGAAGCCCTGGTGGCGCAATGGTTAAGCACTCGGCTGCTAACCAAAAAGTCAGTGGCTGGAACCCACCAGCTGCTCCGCCGGAGAAAAGGCCTAGCAATCTGCTCCCATAAAGATTACAGCCTAGGAAACTCTAAAGGGCAGATCTACTCTGTCCTATAGGACTTCTCTGAGTTGAAATCAACTCGACAGCACACAACAATAATGTGTTTACATAAGCTAACAAACAATTAAAATTATCTAGAGTTACTTTCTGTTTGGCTTCTAAGATGTCGCTTTCTCCTGGTTTTCCTCTTTACTCACTGGCCGCTCTGTTCCTCCTCTAATGGCTCAGTGTTGGGGTGCCCCAATCAACAATCACTCCCTAGGTGATCTCATTCAGTTTGATATTTCGAATGCCTTCTGTGCACTGCTGCTCACATTTATATTACCCTAAGTTTTGTTCATATATACAGCTGTCTATATAAGATCTCCACTTAGATGTCTAAAAGGCATTTCACACCTGGCCAAACAGAATCCTGATTCTCCCTCCAACCCAATCATGTGCTAATCTTTCCCATCTCAATAAATAATACTACATTTACCCAGTTGCTGGTTCAAAACCTAGAAGTAATCTTTGACTCTCTTCTGTCTTTTTCATTCCACATCTAAGTTACACTACTTTAGACTGTAAAATTCCAAATCCATCTACTTCTCATCACCTCCACCACTACTACCCTTGTCTAACACCATCATCCAATTCCCCAATGGCCTCCTGACAATGGTCTTCCTAACATGACCACATGTACACTTTCTGTTCTCCACTGAGCAGACAAAGTGATCAAATCCCATCATTCCTTTCTCAAATCCCTCCAAAGGCTGCCCATCAAACTGAGAACAAATTCAAAGGCCTCTAAGGCTCTACAGTTTGGGCTTCTCCAAATGTCTCTCCTTCTATCCTTTTTTCTTACTCCTCCTCAGCTGCAATGGTCCTTCTGCTGTTCCTCCACACACTAAACTCATTCCTGCCTCAGAGCTTACTTCCTAGTTGCATACAGGCCACTGCTCAGAAGTCTGAGAGGCTGTTCAATCCCCCCATAACCACAAAATAGCTGTCCCTCCCCCACTCCATCACTTGCCATATCATTGTCCTACTTTTTCTTCATAGCATTATCTGATGCTAAGTGTGTATTCATTTTTTAATTATCTGCTTATCTCTACCACAAGGGAAGGGTAGAGAGTTTGCTGGTTTATTTATTGTCTGTCTTCCCCAACAATGTTCTGCTGTTATTCACAAAGTTTTCACTGGCCAATTTTTTTAAAAGTAGACCGCCAGGTCCTTCTTCCTAGTCTATCTTAGTCTGGAAGCTTTGTTGAAATCTGTCCACCATGGGTGACTCTGCTGGTATTTGAAATACCAGTGGCATAGCTTCCAGCATCACAGCAACACACAAGCCACCAGAATACAACAAACTGGCAGAATGTCTGTCTTGGATGGAGTACATCCAGAGTGCCCCTTGGAAGCAAGGATGGTGAGAGTTTGCCTCATGTATTTTGGACATGTTATCAGAAGGGACCAGTCCCTGGAGAAGGATACCATACTTGGTAAAGTAGAGGGTCAGTGAAAAAGAGGAAGACCCTCAATGAGGTAGATTGACAGAGTGGCTGCCAACAATGGGCTCAAGCATGACAATGGTTGTGAGGATGGCGCAGACCCAGGCAGTGTTTCATTCTGTTGTCAGAACCAACTCAGTGGCCCCTAACAACAACAACCTCTGCAACAAGGGTTGGGAAAGGGCTGTTTATCTTATTGTTTATTATTCCCAGTAGTTAGAACAGTACCTGGCATGCAGCAGTTGCTCAAAAAATACTTGTTGAATAAAAAAATTAATGGTTGTCAGATAAATGAAAGAATGATTAAGGTATCCATAGATGCATACAGTTCACTAAAAAAGATAAGAACTATAAAAAATTTAAAAGAGAGAAAAAATGTGTCTTAAAGTAACAAAATGGACAGGACAGATGCAAACAAGATGTTAGCAAACTTTCAGAAGAAAAAAATACTTTGCTTTAGGGTAAAACCTTGACAGTTAAGTGCTGAGACCAAATGTTAGGATCAATTTTCTAACTTCTTTAGAATGTTTCAGCTCAAAGCAAACTGGAAATTGTGCAACCATCATACCAGGAAGTGTCTTTAATATGAACATCTCAACTCCTGAGTATTTTCTGGCATCTTTCAAAGAAGCCTCTAAACTAGTGAGATCTGAGCAGCAGATTAAAGGTATATACCTGCATGTCCCTACTCTTTGATTTATCACTGCAGTTCTTGGCCTTCACTTTGCTCTCATTCATATATTGTTAATAAACTTTTACTTTTCTAAAAATTTAAACTTACAGAAAAGATGCAAGAATAGTAACAAACATCATATACGCTTTCCATTTTTCTCCGTTTACTTTCATAGCCCCTCCCTTTTCCCTTTCCTACTTTTTTTGAATATGTTGTTGTTGTTGTTAGCTGCTGTCAAGCCGGTTCCGACTCATAGCGACCCTATGCACAAGAGCACGAAACACTGCCTGGTCCTCCGCCATCCTCACAATCGTTGTTATGCTTGAGCTCATTGTGGCAGCCACTGTGTCAATCCACCTCGTTGAGGGTCTTCCTCTTTTCTGCTGACCCTGTACCTCACCAAGCATGATGTCCGTCTCCAGGGACTGATCCTTCCTGACAACATGTCCAAAGTACGTAAGACGCAGTCTCGCCATCCTTGCCTCTAAGGAGCATTCTGGTTGTACTTCTTCTAAGACAGATTTGTTTGTTCTTTTGGCAGTCTATGTTATTCAATATTCTTCACCAACACCACAATTCAAAGGCATCAACTCTTCTTCAGTCTTCCTTATTCATTGTCCAGCTTTCACATGCATATGATACGATTGAAAATACCATGGCTTGGGTCAGGCACACCTTAGTCTTCAGGGTGACATCTTTGCTCTTCAACACTTTGAAGAGGTCCTTTGCAGCAGATTTGCCCAGTGCAATGCGTCTTTTGATTTCTTGACTGCTGCTTCCATGGCTGTTGACTGTGGATCCAAGTAAAATGAAATCCTTGGCAACTTCAATCTTTCCTCCATTTATCATGATGTTGCTAATTGGTCCAGTTGTGAGGATTTTTGTTTTCTTTACGTTGAGGTGTAATCCATACTGAAGGCTGTGGTCTTTGATCTTCATTAGTAAGTGCTTCAAGTCCTCTTCACTTTCAGCAAGCAAGGTTTTGTCACAAGCATAACGCAGGTTGTTAATGAGTCTTCCTCCAATCTTGATGCCCCGTTCTTCTTCATATTTAGTCCAGCTTCTCGTATTATTTGTTCAGCATACAGATTAAATAGGTATGGTGAAAGAATACAACCCTGATGCACACTTTTCCTGACTTTAAACCAATCAGTATTCCCTTGTTCTGTCTAAACAACTGCCTCTTGATCTATGTAAAAGTTCCTCATGAGCACAATTAAGTGTTCTGGAATTCCCATTCTTCGCAATGTTATCCATAATTTGTTACGATCCACACAGTCAAATGCCTTTGCATAATCAATAAAACACAGGTAAACATCTTTCTGGTATTCTCTGCTTTCACCCAGGATCCATCTGACATCAGCAATGATATCCCTGGTTCCACGTCCTCTTCTGAAACCAGCCTGAATTTCTGGCACTTCCCTGTCGATATGCTGCTGCAGCTGTTTTTGAATGATCTTCAGCAGAATTTTGCTTGCGTGTGATATTAATGATATTGTTTGAGAATTTCCACATTCGGTTGGATCACCTTCCTTGGGAATAGGCAGAAATATGGATCTCTTCCCATCAGGTGGCCAGGAAGCTGTCTTCCATATTTCTTATTTCTTGGCATAGATGAGTGAGCACCTCCAGCACTACATCTGTTTGTTGAAACATCTCAATTGATATTCCATCAATTCCTGGAGCCCTGTTTTTCGGCAATGCCTTCAGAGCAGCTTGGACTTCTTCCTTCAGTACCATCGGTTCCTGATCATATGCTACCTCTTGAAGTGGTTGAATATTGACTAATTTTTTAAATTATTTTTTAATTATTATTTTTTTGAATATATATATAATAATTTTATTATGATAGGTCTTGTAGATTACTCTAGGCCATTTCAACATGTAAATTCACATCATCTTTTATTTCCAGAATGTTTTCTTGAATTGTAGTTTAAATGTTAGTTCAGATCCATTGTTTTTTTTTTTTTTTTCTTTTTTCAGGGACTCCAATTATTCATATGACTCTTCTTTGCCTATCTTCCATTTCAACCACTTTTTCTCTCCTTTTTTTTTTTAAATAATATTTTATTGTGTTTCAGTGAAAGCTTATGCAGCAAATTAGGTTCCCATTTGACAATTTCTACACAAATTGTTCCGAAACATTAGTTATATTTTTCACAATGTGTCAATTGCCTTTAATTGTGTTCTGGTTGTTCCATTTCCACTACTCTAGTTTCCCTGCCTCCTAATCTTCTCATCTTTGCTTTAGAGTAATTGTTGACCTTTTGGTCTCATGTAGATGGTTTTTTAATGGCGCACCATACTCATGGATAATATCCTTTATTTTATGTGCCAATCTTTTATTTCACTAAAAGGTGGCCCTAGGACAGTTTCAGTTCAAGGTTTAAAGAGTATCTCAGGGTGATAGTCTCAGGGAATCCTCTAGTCTCAACTGATCCAGTAAATCTGTATTTTTTAAAAATTTGAATTCTGTGCCATGTTTTTCTCCTGTTCTCTCAGGGTTCATCTCTTGATAAGAACGGTCAGTAGTGGTAACCAGGCATCATTTAGTTCATCTGTTTTACTCATTTCTTTACATAATGTTCATTCTCTTCATTGTTATCTTACCTTTCTTCATTGTCCTTTACTGTACGTTCAGTCAAATCTATCTCCCTTTGGCACCTTGCAATTTAATCTGTATTTTTGAAAAAAAGTGAATTCTACCATTTTATTCTATTTTTTCCCTAAGTTCAATCACCTTTCATTTCATTTCTTCCTGGGTCTTTGTCCATTTCTGTCCTTAGTTTTTTGATTCTACGATTCAAGTTATTTTTCATGTCTCAATGTTTGTTTGGAGATATTTACTTCAGGTTGGAGGATCATGTTACAATTTTCTTTTGCTTCATGGTAATTTTTCAGAGAATAATTTTCATCAGCTGAAATGTTTTGATTCTCCATTCTGTTTTGGTGTTATAATAATTTCATATAGAAGAAGACTGATTACATCTATGCATTTAATAGATGCGGTTGACAGTAGGAGGTGGTTTACATGATTCCCTAGTTCAAGAGCACCCTCTCCTGTCAGAGTAATGAAGTGCAGTTGCTTTAAATTTAGCTTTTAGTGAAGGGCGGTGGAGAAGTTTTAAGTCCTTCAATTTCTGGTTTTCTTTTATCATGTGATATTTTGGATTTCCCATCTTGTTTCTTTTTCCCTTCCCCAACAATGCCGTTCCCTTCCTCTTAACCCTCTTCATCACAGGAACACTGTTTTTCCATGATTGCCACCTATATACTTTTCAGTCCCTTCCTCTTTTGTCAGTTCTCTTACCTACCTAGATTCGTTTTTCTTATTTTCACACTTAGGATGGATTTTCCCTTTCTAAGGGTGATTTTTCTCAATCCCCTCCTGTCTCTTCCACACACTTTTTCCAGAAACCTCTAGGTGCCACAAAGGCTTGAAGTGGAGATACTCCTACTAATAATTGATGTTAACTCTCCACTGACAATAACTGAAGTTTGCACAGTCCTCTATCTTCTAGGATTTATGTGGTTTAATTTGCTTCACATTGATCTGTGGAAACCCTGGTGGTGTAGCGGTTAAGTGCTACGGCTGCTAACCGAAAGGTCAGCAGTTCAAATCCACCAGGCACTCCTTGGAAACTCTGTAGGGCATCTCTACGCTGTCCTATCCAGTCGCTATGAGTCAGAATCGATTCAATGGCAACGGGTTTAGTTTTTTTTTTTAATTGATCTGTCCATTTTTTTGGAGGATATAGGAGAAATTGAAATTTAGGTACAGGTAAATTACTTCAGCTACCTGGATGTCCCTCATTTATGATTATTAACCAGGTATTTCATCCTTATATCTGAACTTTGATTTCTGGTTTTACTTTTTTAATCTTGTCTTCTTTTGCTGTAGTGAACACTATTGTGCTTCACCCAAGTCCCCTCTTCAGAGCTGATACACCTATTCTCCCAGTTGCTGGGCATCATGTCTGCTGACTGCTCACAACTATGTCCCTCACTGGGCATAAACCTTAACCATAGAAAACTGCCTTGCCGAAAGTTACCCACCCTCTCCATGATGAAGCTGGCAACTAATGACTGGCTAATGCAAGGATACAAAGTACAGTCCCCTTGCCTTCATTTGCGTCAACTTTGAAGCATCATCCCAGCTCCAGAGCTTCCCGTAGGATCAGCTGAAGTCTCAGCTGTAATTGCACTGCACGTCAGCTTCTCTGTCTACCCTAGTCCACCTCCCTCACTTCCCTATAGATGTATATACTGAGTGGACTCCTCGGTATGCCTTCTCCAAACAATTGTCCATCTCAGAGTCTGTTTTCAGTGCATCTAATCTAAGACCATCATCACTGTAAATAATACTGATTGAGTTATGAGACAAGCACTGTTGTAAGTGCTCTGTATGCCTTGTACACATTCACTTCATTCTCGTAAGGAAGCTGTGAGGAAGATATGATTATTATCATCATCATATCTCAGGTGAGAAAAGAAAATCACAGAAAAGATAAGGACTTTTCCTAAGTTAATAAATGGAAAAGTCAGAATTTGAATCCAAACACTCTGACTCCCAAGTCTAATCTCTTGCCCACTTCACTAGGCTGCCTCCCACACTGGCTGTGCACTCACAGCTTCTCTGATGTAACCCGAAGCTTGCCTTTCTTTGCATTTTTCCATGCCCTGCTATGAAGAACAGTCAGCTTTTGACACACACCAGGATAATTACAAATATTAAGATGATTTTATCTTTTTTAACACATAATATTTTCATTAGTGGATTGGCCATAATGTGAGTTGCTAAGGATGGAACTTGGTCTTATAAATTTGTCTTTCAAAGCTTTAGCAAAAGAAACAAGCATGCTTTCAAATCAACCCTATTATCACTCAGTCCTATCATACAGTTACTGTTTATATGTACACACACATTAACATGTAGGTAGACATTAATGATCACGTCTCTATGGGTTCATTTTTTTATCTTACTTCTAAGTAAACAAAAAGGTTATAAGTTTTCTCAAAAATTCTTACCTCCATCTTGAAATTTGCTTAATCTTTCAAAATACGATGACATGGGGGCCTGTACAATATCTAGGATAGCCAGCAGTGTTCTTGTCAGCCTTAATAACTCACTGAAACTATAAAATCCAAAGTATATAAGATTCCGAGCCAAGTGGACCACCTTTGATTTGAAAAAAAAGATGTGAAAAAGAAAAGAAAAACATTGAGAACTGAAACAAATTGACATTTTTTTTATTAAAATAGTTCAGGTATTGCTGAACTTTCTAATTCTTTAACACCTAAGATTTTAAATATCTGCAAAAGCAACCACTCGAACTTCAATTTTTTCAACTCTAGAATTAAATCCAAGTAAGACCAGTTAATCAGCCCCACCAAAAAGATAAGATTTGGGTGTATCAAGATCGTAAAAGAAGTTTTTATTAGAATTATTTGCCTCAATTAAATATGAACTCATTTCATTCAGAAGATATTATTTAATAAATATTACATTAAGATTTACTTTAATAAGTGGTTATTATCCACGAAATTTATCTAGAAACACACATATTCCCTCTTCTGCTTGCTATGTGGTTTTCTGAATACTATATAAGACATGGCAGGGTGAAAGCCAGCCTCCATGATGGCCACCAATACATAGTCTTCTCGCACACTGAACCTGGGTTGGACTGTGTGACCATTGGAACACAGCAGAAATGATGCTATGTCATTTCTAAGGTTAGGTTATAAAAGACTAACTTCTATCCTGTGCACTCTTTCTCTCTCTCTCTCTCTCTCTCTCAGATGACTTGCTCTGGAGGAAGCCAGGTGTCATGTGATAAGAACACTCAGGAAGCCCACAGAAAGGCCCACATGGCAAGGAGCTAAGGTGTCTGGTCGACAGGTAGCAAGGAAGGCCACCAGCAACCATGTTAGTGAGCTTAGAATCAGATCACCTAGCTCCAGAAGACTGCAGCCCCAACTGACAGCAATTGCAACCTCATGAGATACACTGAGGCCCCAGCTAAGCACACCAGGATTCATGACCATAGAAACCATGAGATAATACATGTTTGTTGCTTTAGATGTTAAGTGTTGGGGTAATTTGTTCCATAGTAATAGATAGCTAAAACAACAGGTAAAAAGTTACAGTATCTTCTCTCTAGTTTTGTCCCAAATGTCCCAAAATGACACTACAACTAGAAGATGTTTCAGTTCTTTCATGAGGCTTTTTAAAAACATCAGCGGGATAGAGATCAAAAAAAAGTATCCAAACATATTACAGCATACAACAATGTCTGTGTTCACTAAATGCAACAAAACTTATAAAGAAACAAACAAAAAAAATCAAGAAAAAGAATATTGAACATCAAGTGTAATCATAGAACCATGTAAGTCTATATTTTAATCAATAGCAGAGAGGATTATACCTTCATGAACTAAACTACTCAATTACCAAAACATCCTAAATATAAGGGGTAGGAAATAGTTGATGTTCAAGGTATCTAATTTTTTATATGGAAACCTTAGTAACTTCACAAATGAATTGGTTAAAAAAAAAAAATACCTCAAATGTCAGTTTGTTTTTTTCTTTATCCCCAAAAGGAAAGGGCTGATTTACAACTTCTTTTAAGTATTCTTCAACAAATTCCATCGTCAGTGCAAATTTCCTCTTCATGTCATTTCTTGAAGAGTCTGTTATAGAATCATACCTGAAAAGATAGAAAAAAGATAAAGGAAGGTAAACTGATTGTTTAATAGTTAAAAAATAGGAAAATACACATACTACTTTAATGTCCTGGCTTCATAATCTTGGTTAAATCAGCTAGCCTTTCTAGGTGTTGTGTCTCATCTGTAAAATGGGGCTATTGTAAAACAAGTTAACACATGTAACGCACCTAAACCAGAGTCTGCCATAATATTAAGCACTTAACCACCTATTTTTTTTTTAACCACCTATTACTCTTATTATTAATAATACTATTTCTGTTTATTGGCTTCCAGAAAGATTCTCCATTCTCGTTAAGAGTTGTCTTTTTACCCTACAAGAGTAACAACCTGAATTAAAACACAGAAATGTCTTCCCATATATTCACTTTAAAATTGAAGACATTTGTTTGATTTTAAGTTCCTCTCCTAAGTTCGAGGGCCCCAAGAGCTTTTCCTGAACATACTCATGAATCGTGATCTTAGTGGGAATTTCCGTCCAGAGCCTGGCATAACGAACAGGCACCACAGACTCCTGGGGATCCCGGTCAACATGCATGTGCAGCATGAGGCGACAAAAAGATGCTCGGAGGTCAAATGGCAGGCTCTCATCCGACACACACCGCAGGATCAAGTCTACAGACAGCTGGGTAGAAATCTGGTTTATGGCCAGATACTGGCGATCCAAGCACATTCTTGCAAAGAGGTTTAGCTGGTACCTTAAAAATATTAAACATACTGCATTATTTGTCTTATCTTGATAAAGTTCTAAAAACATCATATTACTGGTCAGTATCTACTTTGATGACACCAGTATTTCAAGGGTATGTGATATTGGAGGGGAACCCTTCTGGTAGTAGGTTAAGTAATCAAATGACAATATATATATGAAATTGTACCTAGGCCGACTCAATTAGGATTTCTCTTACTTGTTCCAGTAATATGAGTCTGGTGGAAAGTGTTGTTAGGCTCACAGTTCTCAGGCTCCTACGATACAAATATACTAAGCCTGTGATAACAGTTCACATGAAATGAGACCCGTCTGCCCTTCCCAGCCCCACTCAGCTACAGCCTCTAATATCTAAGCTCTGTAAGACTAGTACCACTCAGTTCCTGAATCAAATGTAACCAAGTCAAACGGCATTAGTACACCTGGATTCATCAGGCTTTGAGATCAAGAATTAGCCTGTAGAGTCCTGGTGGTGTAGTGGTTAAGAGCTATGGTTGTTAACCAAAATGTCTGCTGTTGGAATCATCTAGCTCCTCCTTGGAAACCCTACGCGGCAGTTCTACTCTGTCCTATAGGGTCACTATAGGTCGTAATCAACTCAATAGCAATGGGTTTTTGGTTTCGTTGCTATAACTCTAGAGACCAGGATAGGTGAGTCATTCTCTTCCTTTTTCTAATTCCTCACTTTTGAATCCAACATGACCCAAGGGCTTTTGCCTTGAGTTCTTTCCCTTAAACTAAAAGATGCTAGTTTCCTGCTCCCAACAGACTGACCACCAGGAACTGCACCTCTACCCACCACCCTAACTTCAGTTTTCACTACCATTGAGACTTCTATGACTATATACCACTGTTGAACCTAAATAACTACAGATATCAGTTTCTCATAAGCCCTAGTTCACCACATATTCATAAATACTATATACTAAACTACTGGCTAACTTCCTCCACAGCCACCTCTGACACCAGGCTCCAACACATCTCTCATATACACCGACTCCAAGCAATTATTTTTTTAGGAAAAAAAAACCTTTTGTTGCATAAAATTCCAAAAATACTGCAAAATCATAAAATTAGAAGTGGTATACGTGAAAAACACAGATGTTAACTCTCAAATACTTTGAATGGTAATAAATTTGCAAATACCCTGGTTCTGATATGATTGTTTTTAATTTCCTCTTCATAGAGGTTTCAGAGAATAATCTCTACATGAGATTTAGAATAATGATTCTGTACAATACTTAACCTGTAATAGGTAAGAACTTCTAAATCAGCTTTGGTGCCTTCTTTTGCCTCTTGAGCAAGGTGCCTAATAGCTTTGCCATGAGGTTCCTTGTTGCTGTCGATCCAATAGAGCCAAACTTCTTCATCATCAATATCGTCTGAAAGGA
This sequence comes from Loxodonta africana, assembly GCF_030014295.1. Taxonomy (NCBI): domain Eukaryota; kingdom Metazoa; phylum Chordata; class Mammalia; order Proboscidea; family Elephantidae; genus Loxodonta; species Loxodonta africana. The sequence continues at coordinate 111,950,002 of NC_087345.1, read as the reverse complement.
TGGAGCTCTCCATGGGGTTGTCGATTTGCATAGAGACCACCCTTGAAATAAATAACACGTACTAACTCCATTAAGAAACTCACAAATATGATTTAAAAAAAAAAAACTACAATGCCTACAAATAATGAACAGAAAAAGGTGCCTCCATTATCTGGGCTTACTTAGTCTGGATGAGAATGTCTGCATTGCCTGGACTCAACATGAATTTACAGATGAGTTCTTGAGTTACAGGTATCGCAGTGGTATTAGACACACACAGGTCTGATAAATAATCCAAAAATCTGGCAAGAGAAAAAAAAAATAAATTGAACATAAAACACAGCATTTTACACAAACATCACAGTAAAAACATAATTTGAGATATAATCATAGAAATTTTTATTTTATAATGTTATAAATATTTTATATTATTTTCATGCAAAATTTTTCTAATGTGTTACTTATCTGCTGCATGGCTAGAAACAAATCAAATATTCAATTGTTTGTATTGAAGACAAACTTTGTCCAAAAAGGATATGCAGTTGCTTATATTTATTTGGTGATATTCATTCCACAGCACTATGACTTATTAATATCAAGAAAATTATTTATCTGCCCTCAAGTGAGATTATCCCAGAACGGAAGATCAAAACAAGTGCAGATCAAAACTAATGTTGTACTAAGTAAAATAAGCACACACTTAATGAGAGTGACTGTGGCCTGGTCTAGTTACAAGGCCTGTTTCTAGCTTCTAGCACTTATTTGCTGTACTAATTAGTTAAGAAAACCTTGTTAATCTGCTTGACTTTTCTACCTTCATTTCTTCCTAGATAATGCAGCATGGTACAGAAAGAGAACTTGATGTGGAATCAGAAAACAGTGATTTGACCTCATATTTTGTCCCTTACTATTTGGGTGATCTTGGGCAAGTTGCTCTCTGGGCTTCTATTTTCTCATCTCTAAACTAAGGATAATAATATATGCCCAGCGTACTTCATGAGAATGTATAAGGATTTAAATGAGATAATGTTTTGTTTTGTTTTGTTCTTCCTCTTCCTTCCCACCCCTGATAACCAATAATAAACTTTGGTCTCTACACATTTGCTTTTCTTGTCTTTTTACATGAGATCATACAATATTTGCCCTTTTGTGATTGGCTTATTTCACTAAGCATAATGTATTCAAGTTCCATCCATGCTGAAGCACGTATCCAGACTTCATTTCTCCTACTGGCTGAGCAGTATTCCATTGTATGTATGTACCACATTTTGTTTATCCAAAATGTAGACGGGCATTTAGCTTGTATTCTACCTTTTGGCTCTTGTGAATAGCACTGCAATGAACACTGGCGTACAAGTCTATTTTTGAGTCTCTACTTTCAAGTCTTTTGGGTATATAACTAGGAGAGGAATCGCTGGGTCATACGGTAGTTCTAGAGCTCTGGTGGTGTAGTGGTTAAGAGTTTGGCTACTAACTAAAAGGTTGGCAGTTCGAATCCACCAGCTGCTCCTTGGGAACACTATGGGCCAATTCTACTCTATCCTATAAGGCTGCTATGAGTTGGAATCAACTCAATGGCAACGGGTTTGTTTTTGTTTTGTTATGGTTGTTCTGTTTTTAGTTTTTCGAGGAATTTCCACACTGTTTTCCACAACAGCTGTACCATTTTGCATTCCCATCAGCAATGGATAAGAGTTTCAAGTTCCCAACATTCTTAACATTTGTTCTTTTCTGGGTTTTTTTTTTTTTTTCCTTAGCCATCCTAAAAATGGGAGTGAAATGGTATCTCATTGTTGTTTTGATTTGTATCTCTCCGATAGCTAATGGCACTGAGCATGTTTTCACGTGTTTAGTGGCCATCTGAATATCTTCTTTGTTGAAATGTTTATATACGTCTTTTGCCCATTTTGTTATAGGGCTATTTGTCTTTCTGATATTAAGTTGTCAAAGTTTTATATATATCGGTTATTAGATTCTTGTCAGATATATGGCTTCTAAAGATATTCTCCCAGTCAGGAGCCTATCTTTTCACTTTTTTGGTAAAGTCTTTTCATGAACAAAAGTTTTTAATTTTTATAAGGTCCCATTCATTTATTTTGTATTTTGTTGTTTGTGCTTGTGTTATTAGATAATCCATTGTTGAAAGCTAGCTCTGACAGTCTTGCCCTTGCTTCTTGTTCTAAGAATTTTGTGGTTTTAGTTTGCACATGTAAGTCCTTAATACATTTTTAATTTGTTTCAGTGAGTGGAAATCCAATTTTCCCAGCACCATTTATTGAAGAGGCTCTTCTTTCTCCCATTGAATGGACCTAGCACTACTGTCAAAAATCAGTTGACCATAGACGTGTGGATTTATTTCTGAATTCTCGATTCTATTCCATTGGTCTATGTGTCTACTGTTACACTAGTACCAGGCTGTTGCCTGTACTATACTATACTGTACTATAGTACTATAGCTGTATACCAATTTAAAAACAGGAAGTGTTAGTCCTCCTACTTTGTTCTTCTAACATGTTTTAGCTATTTGGGACCTCTTACCATTCCATACAAAGTTGAGGATCAGTTTTTCTATTTCTGAAAGAAGGCTGCTGGAATTTTGATCGGGATTGTGTTGAGTCAATACATCGCTTTGGGTAATGTTGACATCTTAACAATACTAAGTCTTTCAATCCATGAACCTGAAATAGCTTTCCATTTATTTAAGTCTTCTTTAATCTCTTTCAGCAGTGTTTTATATAGTTTTACAAGTCCTTGGTTAGGTTTATTCCTAGGTATTTTATTCTCTTAGATGTTTTTGTAAATTGAATTGTTTCCCTAATTTCCCTTTCAGATTTCTCATTGCCAGTGAAGAGAAACCTAATTGATTTTTGTTGACCTTGTACTCTCCAACATTGTTAAATTCCTCTATTAGCTCTAGAAGTTTTCTTGTGGAATCTTTGGGATTTTCTATATATAGGATCACATCATCTGAGAATAGAGATATTTTTACTTCTTTTCCAATCTGAATACCTTTTATTTCTTTTTCTTGTGTTATTGCTCTGGTTAGGACTTCTAACACAATACTGAATAGAAGTGGTGAGAGTGGGCACCTTTGTCTTGTTCTTGATTTCAACGGTAACCTCTTGGTCTTTCTCCATTAAGTATAATGTTGGCTGTTAGCTTTTCATATATGCCCTGAATCATATTGAGTAATTTCCCTTCTATTCCAATCTTTTTTAGGGTTTTCATCAAGAAAGGGTGTTAGATTTTAACAATTGTTCTTTCTGCATCCATAGAGATAATCATGTGGCTCTTTTCCTTTGTTCTGTTGATGTGGTATATTACATTGATTGATTTTCTAATGTTGAACCATCCCTGCATTCTTGGAATAAATCCCACTAAGTCATGGGGTATGACTCTTTTAACATGCTGTTGGATTCTCTTCACTAGTATTTTGTTGAGAATTTTTGCATCTATATATTCATAAGAGATACTGGCCTGTGGTTTTCTTTTTTTGTAGTGTCTTTCTCTGCTTTGGGTATCAGGGTTAAGTTTGCTTCATAGAATGAATTAGGGTGCATTCCTTCCATCTTTATTTTTTGGAAGAGTTTGAATAGTACTCGTTTCAGTTCTTCTCTAAATGTTTGTTAGAATTCCCCAGTGAAGCCATCTGGCCCAGGACTTTTTTGTTGTTATTGGGAAATTCTGATCACTGATTCCATCTCTTCACTTGTTCTGGGTCTGTTGAGACATTCTATTTTCTGTTGAGTCAATTTGGGTAGGTTGTGTGCTCCTAAGAACTTGTCCTTTCATCTAGGTTATCCACTTTATTGCCATACAATTGTTCATAATATTCTATCATAATTGTCTTTAATTCTATTGCATCAGTTATAATGTCCCCTCTTTCATTTTTTATTTTAGTTATTTGCATCTTTTCTTTGTCAGTCTAGCTAAAGGTTTGTCAATTTTATTGATCTTTTCAAAGAACCAACTTCTGGTTTTATCGATTCTCTCTACTATCTTTCTGTTTTCCATTTTATTTATTTCTGCCCTGATATTTGTTATTTCCTTTTTCTGGTAAGTTTAGGCTTAGTTTGCTCTATTCTTTCCAGTTCCTTGAGTTGTCAGGTTAGGTTGTTAATTTGAGATCTTCTTTTTTTAAGGTAGGCATTTATTGCTATAAGTTTAACTCTGAATACTGCCTTAGCTGCATTCCGTAAGTTTAGTATGTTATGCTTTCATTTTCATTTGACTGTGAATAATTTGTGATTTCTCTTTTGATTTCTTCCTTGACCCACTGGTAGTTCAAATAGTGTGTTGTTTAATTTCCATATGTTTGTGTATTTTCCAGATTTTTTTTTGTTATTGGTTTCTGGCTTCACTCTGTTGTAGTCAGAAAAAATACTTTTTATGATTTCAATCTTTTAAAATTTAGCTTTGTGACCTAAAATATGGTCTATCCTGAAGAATAATCCATGTGCACTGGAGTAGAATGTATATTGTGCTGTTTTGGGGTGGAGTGTTCTATGCATGTCTGTTAAGTCTAGTTGGTTTATACTGTCATTCAGGTCCTCTGTTTCCTTGTTTATGTTCTTTCTAGGTGCTCTGTCCGATATTGATAGTGATGTATTGAAGTCTCCAATTATTATTGTAGTACTATCTATTTCTCCCTTCAATTCTATCAGTGTTTGCTTTATATATTTGAGCGCCCCAATGTTGGGTGCATATATATTTATTATTGTTAAATCTTCTTAATTAATTGACCCTTTTATCGCTATATAATGTCCATTTTTATCTCTTCTGACAGATTTTTTCTTAAAGTCTACTTTGTCTGATATTAAGATTGTCATCCCAGCTCTCTTTTGGTTATTATTTCCACGGAATGTTTTTTCCATCCTTACACTTTCAACTTATTTGTGTCGTTAGGATTAAGGTGTGTTTCTTATAAACACCACATAGTTGGATGATGCTTTTTTTTTATCCATTCTGCCACTCTCTGCCTTTTGATTGGTGCATTTAGTCCATTTACATTCACTGTAATTACTGATAAGAAGTGACTTACTTCTGCCTTTTTCTTATTTGTTTTTTGTGTGTCTTAAGCCGTCTTTGTCCTTTAGTACTGCTTGCTTTTGTGTTTTGTTGGCTTATTATAGTTAGCCTCTTTGGTTTCCTTCTCCTTTCCTTTTGTATATGTTTTTAATGTATTTTCTTAGTGGTTACCATGAATGTTACACTTAAGAGTTTGTATTTATAACATTCTAGAGTAGGTTGGTACCAACTTAACTTCAGAACATACAAAAAATTCTGTTTCTATACCATTCCTCTCCCACCTTATCTTTTGTTGTTGCTATCACTAATTACATCTTTATATTTCATGTGCCCTGTAACATAATTTTATCCTTGCCCTTTATATATTTGTTAATAAAAAACAGGAAGGACAAAAAATTTAAAATTATCAACCATGAATATCTTATTACTAGCCCCTACACTTGGAACCCTGGTGGTGCAGTGGTTAAGAGCTCGGCTGCTAACCAAAAGGTCAGCAGTTTAAATCCACCAGCCACTCCTTGGAAACTCAATAAGGTAGTGCTACTCTGTCCTGTAGGTTCGCTATGAGTCTGAATTGACTCGAGGACAGCAGGGTTTTTATATTTGTCCATGCATTTCTCTTTATTAGAGATTTTTCTTTTTAGGTATAGCTTTGAATTACTTTCTAGAGTCTTTATTTATATATACATAATGTATATAAATGTATTTTCAACTTAGGTTGAAAATAATTACATTTAAATACAAACCTATAATGGGCTTTGATCTCCTAGGAGGAAGTAACCCTTTATTATACACAATTATTATAATGCCAAGTCCAACATAGTTTGTTCATGAAAGTTAGCGAAATGAAAGAATTCTACCTTTTAAAAGTTCTAAAAATAAATCAAAAAGCCACAATTCCCACCAGAGAAGAATACTACATGAACCATTTCAAACCTTGGCTCCCGATTTCTCCTGAGTAAACTGACAAATGTTTCTATTTCTTTTGCTGTGATATGTTTCTCTAGTAGTTTTCTGTTGTTGTGCAACAAAGCTGTGATGGTATCTTCTGCCAAAATATCATAGCCAATCTGTGACTGCATGACACAGAAATTCTTAGCAATATATTCCTGCAAAGAAGAAAGGCTGTCAGAGCAAGCTGTCAAAGAGCTTAGAAATGACACATTCTATTAGGATTGGCAACATTGATTAATTTATTCACAACAGAAAATTCACTAAAAATTATTGTCAAAAGAAAATAAATATTTCTTCAATACATAGGTCTTTTTGAAAAAGGAAAATGAAACACTCTAGCATATATCTAATTTAAATTATAATAAGCTCATTAGCGTATACCTAATTTATATAATGAAGTCCCTGGGTAGTACAAAAGGTCAACGCTTGGCTGCTAACACAAAGGTTGGAGGTTTGAGTCCACCAAGTGGCACCTTGGAAGAAAAGTCTGGTGATCTCCTTCCAAAAATATCAGACATTAAAAATCCTATGGAGCACAATTCTATGCTTATACACATGGAATCTCCATGAGTCAGCAATAACTCAATGGAAACCGATGGTTTTGAAATTTATATTATACCTAGAAATAATTAAATCTTTAATGTAGGTGCTTACATTCTAATAAGTTGCTAAAACAAAAGTAAATCTAGTTAAATCAACAATTTTTGATGACATAGTAGCTTTCATCAGCCTAACAGAGGTCCTTCTTGTAACCCTAACTAAAAGTCATAATCAACAATTTGGGCATAATCATATAAAAGAAAATGACTGTTTCATATTTCATTCATGAGACGTGAGAACTATGCTGTTACATGAAGATCCCAGTTGCACTTGGGTTGATTTCCTTTTCAAACATACAATGATCTATGAAACCTGTTCTTTAAAGTAATGGTGTAATTTCATGCCACTTTTTACCTTTAGAAAGCTATCAAACAAGATAATATGATTAATTACTTTGTCAGTCAGATTCATTCACCCAATAAAACTTCTCAAAGGTCTACTTTAGGCACTATTTGAGAGTCTAGGGGTACGACAGTAAATAAGATAGATAAACTCTCGTGGAACTTACATTCTAGTGAGAAAAGGAGAGTAAATGAGCAAACAAATATGATCATTTTACATGTTGATAAATTAAATGAAGAAAACAGAGATATGGAGAAAGGTGGCAACTTTCTATGGCATATACATCAAGGAAGTAACATTTGAGCTAGAATAGAAATGAAGAGGCAACTATGGGAAGGTCTGGAGAGACAGCCATCTAGGCAGAGGGGAATAGCAAGTACAAAGGCCCTGATATGGAACCTAGCTTGCTGTGTTCTATAAATAAAGGTGGCCATTGTAGCTGGGGTGTAGTAGTAGTGGACAAAGCAAGAACTGAACTTCGAAAGGTAGGTCAAAAGAGGCCTTGTAAGCCATGGTAAAGGACAAAGATGCTTTTCTAAGAGCAAAGGTAAGCCACTGAGAAGTTTCAATCGTGAGTTATTTAGTCTGCTCCTTATTCTTCACACTAACCTAAAACCAAATCTGCTGCCATCAAGTCAAATCCAACTCATGGTGACCCTATAGGACAGAGCAGAACTGCCCCCATAGGATTTTCAATTAGCTGCTAGTGGATTCAACCTTTTTGGTCAGCAGCAGAGCTCTCAACCACTTCACCACCAGGGTTCCTTCTTCACACTAACTCTCCTACATCTCAAATCACTATTGATCATCTCTTACATTCTTTGGCCAAGAAACATATCACACTCAACCATAGAACTGGTGGGCTTAACCCCTTCCACAATCAAAAGTCTTCACTTTGATTTCTTGGGGATTCTCCATGGGAATGTATCTCTGGTTCTATGTTGGGAGAATGTATTGATTAGAAAGTGGTTTGTCTTAAGTCAAATTTCCTGGAACACACCTATTTCTTGAAATAGATATTCGTTGCACAAATCAAATTACATTCTAGGCAGCATTTTTGTGGTTTTTCAAATGATGGCTTTGTATATTAAGTAGCCAGTTAAGTAAAGCAAATGTCTTCAGTCAGTGTATCATTTTAAAGATAGGTATTGATTTATGCATTTTGATGACGATTGTAGTCATACTCTGGTAAAAGGCAAACATCCAAGATGTAGATAAATAATCAAATAAAATTAGGAGTGTTACCAAATTCTATAAATAATAATAAACAGAGACTCGATATTAAAGGCTTGGTTCACCACTAAACCATGACTGAATTCCCTTTAAGAACTCTATAAAATGTAGGCAACAATAAAAGAAAAAGTAATTATGCAAAAAGTAGATTTTGCTGCCTACATTTTTTACATCATGTACTAAAAACATCAGAAAGTTGCTTTATGTTTGATACAAAGCCTTCGTAATTCAGCAGATATAAAAAAACGTTTTTCAACTATCACTGAGATTCAAATAGGACATTCACAAGAAAGTGAGCAGAAAGAAAATCTAACCCTCAAAGAATGCTAGTCCTTTGTCTGCTCAACAATGTACCTCTTAGGGAGATGCTCCAAAAGGAAAGAAAGGAATGGACCACCTACAGTTACATGTTCTAAAGAAATTTGGAAAACAGATCTCTCAAAGTGTACATTTACCTAAGAGAAGTGGTGTGATTAGGTAAACTAAGAGCAAATGAGAAAAAAATTAGAAGGATGGAGTTTGAGTTTCCTTGTTGTTATTTTTACTCATCAGAGGATGGGTGTTTTCAGGGGGGAACTGCATGTCTCTCAGCATACCAGTCACATGAGTTCTGGGCTAAGACAGAGTAGAGTAAGAAAGAGCTATGTGTCTAAGTAGACAACAGATAAGTGGTAATTTTGGTGAAGGGTAAGACAGAACACAATACTAAGGAAGACAGCACAACTTGTACAAGGCAAGGTCATGGAAGCTCCATAGACACATCCAAACTCCCTGAGGTAGTGTTGAGCTGGGGCTTGTGGGGACCATGGTCTCGGGCGGCATCTAGCTCAATTGGCTCAACATAGTTTATAAAGAAAATGTTCTACATTCTACTTCGGTGAGTAGCGTCTGGAGTCTTAAAAGCCTGTGGGAGGCCATCTAAGATTCTCACTGGTCTCATACCTTTGGAAGCAAGGGAGAATGAAGAAACTAAGAACACAATGGAAAGATTAGTCCAAAGGACTAAAAGACCACAACTACCACAGCCTCCACCAGTCTGAGTCCAGTACAACTAGATGGTACCCAGCTACCACCACTGACTGCTCTGACAGGCATCACAATAGAGGGTCCTGGACAGAGCTGGAAAAAAATGTAGAACAAAATTCCAACTCACAAAAGAAGACCAGACTTACTGGCCTGACAGAGACTGAAGAAACCCCCAGAGTATGGCCCCTGGATACCCTTTTAGCTCAGTAATGAAGTTACTCCCGAAGTTCACCCTTTAGTCAAAGATTAGACATGCCCATAAAACAAAACAAGACTAAATGGGCACACCAGCCCAGGGGCAAGGACAAGAAGGCAAGAAGGGACAAGAAAGCTAGTAATAGTGAACCCAAGGTCAGGAAGGGAGAGTGCTGACACATCATGGGGTTGTTAACCAATGTCATAAAACAATACGTGTACTAAGAAAAAAAAAAAAGAGAGAGAAAGAAAGAAAGAGCCGTGTATGCCAGACCTTGAGGTACTAAGAACCAACACCAGTTGAGACATGCTGCCTGGGCAACCTATGAGGATTGAGCAGAATAAGCAAACCAAGGAGACCTGGCCCTGAAGTGCAGGGCAGGGCTATAGAACGACCCTTCCAAAGGCACGGAGCAATCGTGAATGACACACATTGTCGGATACCACAGCACTGCTTGTAAATGTGAAGGGTGGCCTGTCTAGTAATATATGTTTTTCAGACCCAAGAAGAGAAACAAGAACAAATAGAGTACATTGAGCAATCTTTCACAACCACCCACACATGCCCTCATTGCATAACAGAGGCCCTCATATTGGGAGCATCTCAGACATTGATTCTCAGAATGCTTGAAGGTAAGTTATCTAACTTTCTGCAACTTAATTTTTCTTCCAATAAAATAAGAATGGCTCTATCTACTTTATCTCACCAAATAAGAGGAATGCAATAAGGGTAAGAAAAATAATTCCAATGATACCATTTTCAGTTCTTAGAAAGAAAAATATTTATATTTAGGATCATATTAGGAAGTATTTAAGAATTTATTTACATTGTCCCCTTGCTCCCCACCCCTTCCCATATGATTTATGTTCTGACTAATCTCTTTTACATATTCTTTTCAGACCTTTTCTTGATCTTTAAACAGAATTTCAAAGCCAACATATTTTAACACATTCTTCCTAAAGCAAGTCTTTTTTCTTGCTGAAAAAATTCCGAAGTACCAAGCACGGCAATAGTGTGATGATTAAAATATTGAATTTGTATACTGGCTCCATTCTTAAAACTGTGATCGTGTGCAAGTTAGTAAGCTTCTCTGTGCCTGGCTCCGCATCTTTGTTGTTGTTGTTGCTAGGTGCATAGAGTTGATTTTGACTAATAGAGACCTCATGTTACAGAGTAGAACTGCACCCATAGGATTTTCTAGGTTATAATCTATTTGGGAACAGATCGCCAGGTCTTTCTCCTGCAGAGACACTGGATAGGTTCAAACCCCCAACCTTAGGTTAGCATCTGAGTCCTTAACCATTGCACCACCAGAGCTCCTCATCTTTTAACCCAATTGCCATTAAGTGGATTCCAATTTATAGCAACCCTACAGGAAGAGTAGAACTGCCCCATAGGGTTTCCAAGGAGTGGCTGATGAATTTCAACTGCCGACCCTTTGGTTACAGCCGAGCTCTTAACCACTATGGCACCAGGGCCCCTCTTCATCTTTAGAGAGTTAATAACAGGACGAAAATCATACAGCTGTTTTAAGGATTAAATAAGATAATTCATGAAAAGTGCTTAGAACTTACTTGATACAAGTAAGCATTGAATAACTGCTACTAACTCTTCCCAAAAAACTTCCACTCTCTAGTCTTGATATCCTAGGCACTACAAGGCTTACCAGCCTTCTCTCACACCACTCTTCCTCATGGACTAAACTCATGCATGAAATTTACTAATGATGCACTCTTCTCTCAAACTGGTTAGCAGAAACAGGGGATAAAAAAACGAACCAAATTTTAAACAAATTTATATTAAACAAACATTTATATTATTGAACACAGTGCAAAATATTATGTGATTTAAAGATTAAAATGAGTTACAAGGGTGGGGAAGGAGGGGGAGAGGAAATCACTAACTAGATAGTAGATAAGTGTCAACTTCAGTGACAGGAAGGACAACACACAATACAGGGGAAGTCAGCACAACTAGACTAAAGCAAAAGCATAGAAATTTCCTAGACACATCCAAACACTTTAAGGGACAAAGTATCTGGGACTGGGCTCTGGGGACCACAGTCTTGGAGGACATCTAGGTAAACTGGCATAACAAAGGTTATAAAGAAAACGTTCTACATTCCACTTTGGTGAGCAGCATCTGGGGTCTTAAAAGCCTGTAAGGGGCTATCTAAATTACATCTATTGGTCCCACCCTACTCATAGCAAAAGAAAACCAAAGACACAAGGAAAATACTGGCTCAAAGGACTAAAGGTCCACATAAATGAGAGACTCCATCAGCTTGACACCAGAAGAACTAAATGGTACCAGGCTACCACCAACGACCACGCTGACAGGGATCACAATCGAGAGTTCTGGAGAGAGCAGGAGAAAAATGTAGAACACAATTCAAATTCACAGGAAAAAACCAGACTTATTGGTCTGAAAGAGACTGGAGGAACCTCCAAAAGTATAGCCCCCGGATGCTCTGCTAACCCAGAACTGAAACCATTCCCAAAGCCCACTTTTCAGACAAAGATTAGACAGGCCTACAAAACAAAAAATAACACATGTGAGAAACGTGCTTCTTACTTCTTAGCCCAATCAAATATATGAGACCAAATAGCTGGCTCCTGTCCAAAAGCAGGACAAGAAGGCGGGAAGGGACAGGAACTGGATGAATGGACACAGGGAACCTGGGATGGAAAGGGGGAGTGTGCTGTCACATTGTGGGGATTGCAACAAATGTCACAAAACATTATATGTATAAATTTTTGAATGAGAAATTAATGTAAGCCGTAAACTTTCACCTAAAGCACAATAAAAAGAAAAATAGATAAATAAAATGGGACTTAAAAGGAACTTCGCTCTCAGTTGGCACCTTTTAGCTAATCCATAAATACACTGGGGCTCCCTTCCTCCACAGTTAGGGATATCTTAGGGCAAAAGTCTGAAGTGCCCTTTTAAGTATCCATCATTCTATCCTCATAAATCCCTATTCCTAAAATTCCTGCTTCTATACGACTTTGGAAACCCCGCTCCTTGGAAACTCTACAGGGCAGTTCTACTCTGTCCTACAGGGTCGCTATGAGTCGGAATCGACTCAACGGCACTTGGTTTTTTTATACGACTTTATGAAAATGATTCTCATCCCACTCAAATGCTTCTTCTGCAAGTACCCTTCCTATGTTCCCCCAGCCAAAAATGACATCTCCATCTTCTGAATTCCCCATGCAGTCTTTTATCTTTCACGTCCTCTCCTTCCAGAATACGGGAGCCCTGGTGGTGCAGTAGTTAAGCACTCAGCTGCTAACTGAAAGGTCAGCAATTTGAACACAGCAGCCACTCCACAGGAGCAGTCTGCTTCCGTAGAGATTGACAGCCTTGGAAACCCTATGGGGCAGTTCTACTCTATCCTATAGGGTCACTATGAGTCAGAATCGACTCGATGGCAATGGGTTTGGGTTTTTTTTTCCATAATACATACATACATGCATCCTGCCCAGCAGGAGCTGGTACCAAGCACACAATAAGGACTCTGGACATCCTCCCCCAATGGCTCTAATTCTATATGGAAGAATACACACTTCAGCTCAAAAAGATTTACAGATCATTTTTGTGGGCTGTCAACATAAGACATTACATTTCAAAGTTAGATTTCCCATTCATCTGTACATGCTTTAGAGTAGTAACTAAAAGAACCTCCCCATACCTTAAATGTTATAAAGAGTTAAAATAAGGGCCACCCTCTGACCTGATTTTTCCGGTAGTCCTGCTGAGAATGTCTCAGGATGCGGTAACAGAGTCGCAACATGTACTTGTAGGGAGCGTATCTCTGGTCCCCCAGATCTTCAAGCCTCAACATTGAGCCTTCTCCAGCTTTCTCCTTAAAGGGTGCTTTAAGAATCCCAAATACCTAATAGGAATAAAAACAACTGCCTATTCTGATGAATGGAGGTACAAGTTTTACAACTTACTCACATTTTTTAACAAAAACATTGACTAAAAAACACTTCCGTATTATTGAAGTAAAATTAATATAAAGAAAAAGAAAAGGATACAGGGCCAATTTATTGAGGAACCGAAAAACACTGCTAAAAGATTTCCCTAAACGGAATGACAAAAACATTATTTAAATAAATTTTGTTTAGAAATTATATTTTATTAAAATAAGAAATACAAAGTTAAGAGGTTGTACCGAGTTACGTGAGTATATTAAGATGAACTAAAATATAGATATAGGCTTTATAGTTTCTTCTGTTGCTTTCAAAATTATCTAAAAACAAAATAATATTTTTTAAAAAATTGTATTTTTAACCTAAAACTGACATCAGAAAATTCCTTCCAAATATTGCTCCCAAAACTCTTCATGAAAGACTTTATTTACTGGTCTTGTTATACAAAGATGTGGCCAAATCAGGGTATTAGCATTCAAACATTAACAAATAAGGAGCCATATGTGCAGCTGATGGGCACCTTTTAGTAGAAAGTTTAGTGGTTGGGAAGTATTTAAAAAACATCAAGAAATATAATGCTTTTAGGCAGCAGGACAGCAGGTAGAATCGCCTGCAGAGAAGCTGGTAGGATGAGTAAATTGGTACAGAGCACATAGGCAAAGGCGTGAGAATTAGTATAAGAAAAAGCCAAATGAAAGCAATTACTCTTTGGAATTCATGAAATATAATACAAATTCAAATTTCTTCAATAATTCCATATTCACTAAACTTTGAATTTCATATTTAGTGAAATAAAACGTTTGACATATGTTGATTAAAATTAATAAACCTTTCAAGGTCATAAATGTCCTTGAAATAAAATGTTCTGTACAAAAGAATAGCTATTGTCAGAAAAGACTTTGCCCCATTAGATCTGCAACCTTTATTGTACTTGAGAAAAATATCAATTTTATATCTTTACTCAGTTATAAAATATTAATTGACAATATGTCTACTGTTACTTTTTCCCACCTCTACAAGACACGTACATTAATAATAGGATTTTTTTTTTAGTATCTTCTTTGAGCCCACATTTAATTAATGCAAAAGCCCATTACTTTAAATAGCAATTGACTGAATGAAAAATGTATAAAATTCAACACGTTCATATGTGCATATTATTCAGAAGTGAATTAGTTTACTAGAGTGCTATGAATAATTTCAGGAAGGTAAGGTATACAAGCAGCTCTAGATTTTTAGGGGGAAAAAAACTAAGATATTTTATAGAGCATTTGTGAGCTGATGAATACACTGTCATTTTTATACTTCCCTAGGGAAGAGACAGACCAGTCCTGGAGAAGGACCTTGGGAAAGTAGAGGGTCAGTGAAAAAGAGGAAGAACTTTAACAGGATGGATTGACACAGTGTCTGCAACAATGGGCTCAAGCGTAACAACTGTGAGCTTGGCACAGGACCTGGTAGTGTTTTGTTCTATTGTACATATGGTCTTCATGAGTCGGAACCAACTTGACAGCACCCAACAAAAACAAGGGAAGAGAGGAGAAAGTAGTAGGAAGTTGATGGAGATGGCAGTTTCCAGGTCTCCTGAAAATCCTACCTAGAAATTTTTCCAACACACTTTCAGGAGATAATCTGACCACACAGAATTTTTAGAGGCCTGTGGTAGGCAAAAGAGTCCCTAGAAGGTAAAACGGTTGGTGGCTTGAGTCCACTCAGGGGTGCCATGGAAGAAAGTCCTGGGGATCTGTTTCCAAAAAATCAGCCATTGAAAACCTTATGGAGTACAGTTCTACTCTGATACACACGCATCACCATAAGTTGGAATCAACTCAATGGCATCTGGTTTTTTGGATTTTGGTGGTAGGCAGCATCTAAGATGGGCCCCTCTGATCCCAGCCTCCTGGTAGTCACACCTGTGTAATTCTCTCTCCTTGAGTGTGGGCTGGAGTTATTAACTTACTCCTTTGGAAACCCTGGTGGCGCAGTGGTTAAGTGCTACGGCTGCTAACGCAAGGGTCGGCAGTTTAAATCCACCAGGCGCTCCTTGGAAACTCTATGGGGCAGTTCTACTCTATCCTACAGGGTCGCTATGAGTTGGAATCAACTCGACGGCACTGGGTTTGTTTGGTTTTGGTTTAACTAATAGAACTAGTAGAACTGATAGGCTGTCACTTCTAAGTTTAGGGTATAAAAAAGATTATAGCTTCTGCACTGGGTGCTCTCTCTCGGATCCCTAGTTTCTAGGAAAAGCTAGCTACTATGTCTTGAGGCAGCCCTGTAGAGAGAGCCACATGAGTAAGCTTGGAAGCAGATCCTCCCCTAGCAGAGCCCTGAGATGACTGCAGCCCCAACCAACATTGTGGTTGCAGCCTTGTGAAAGGCCCTGAGCAAGAAGCATCCGTCCAAGCCACTCCTAGACTCCTGACCCACAGAAACAATGAGATATTAAGTATCTTGTTCTTTCAGCCACTATGTTTTGGGGTAATTTGTTACACGGCAATAGATGACTAATACAATAAAAAAAAATACTAATGAAAAAAATTCACCTGTGCCAATATATTTTGTTCCCTCATTAATTTTTGACGTTCTCGGTTTGGCTTAGTGATAAACACATCCAGAACTTCTTGTCCATTGTTAGGTACATCAGCAGCAAAGAAGATGAGGTCTTCTAGTAATTTGGTTACAAACCTATCACAGATTGAAAAGGAAATTTTACTTTATGGTATGTTTAATTTTGGAAAAATAAAGAGTTAGAACTAAAACACTGGAAAACAAAGGAATTCTTTTTAATCAGCAAAAGATAATATTGTTAACCTAAATCTTCACAGTGAATATCCCTTCTCCAGTTCTCCCAACCCCCACCTCCGGCTCTAATCAAGCATTTGCAAATACTACTATAAAACAAAGCCACGTGAGCCTCAACAACAGATGTCTTGGTAGGAAAACACCATCAGATGCTGTTCAGAGCAGAGTATTTTTGCTTAAGAGAGAGCAGCTATACTTCTAAGTTCCTGAATTCATTTTTTTTTTTTTTTAATGATTAACTAAAACTATATTTCCTGATCATCACCAAATTTCAATCTCTTTAATTTACACAACAGGAAAAACTTAAATGATCTGGAATAAAAACAGAGTAAGCAATGAGATGCTTTAAATTGTTATGAAAGTATTAACAGATCTACAAAAATCACCTAGTATCCTAGAACTGTACAATAACATTCACTTCTAACTCTAAACGTTAGTTATTATCATAGCTGAGAGCAGTAGCCTTTAGTACCTGACATGTCTTAGCAACCCTTCCTCCTTTAGCCCTCTTTTTCTCCCCCACTTCGTTCTTGTTTGTTTGTTTGTTTTTATTGTGGTAAATATATATACATAACAGAACATTTGCCCATTCAACATTTTTACATGTACAATTTAGTGACGCTGATTATATTCATCCTGTTGTATAAGTATCACCACTACTCTTTTCCAAATTATTTCACCACCATTAACAGAAACCCAGTGTCTGCTAAGCAATGACTCCTGATGTCCTCCTCCCTGCCACCTCTGATAACCATTAATAAACTTTGATCTCTCTGTATTTGCCTATTTCATATAAGTGGGATCATATAATATTTGTCCTTTTGTGACTGATTATTTCAGCATATGTTCAGGGGTCATCCATGCTGTAGCATGTATCAGGACTTCATTTCTCTTTATGGAAGAGGAATATTCCATTGTATGTATGTACTACATCTATGTATCCATTCATCCGTCCATGGACATTATGGTTGTTTCCACCTTTTGGCTATTGTGAACAGGGCTGCAATAAACATTGCTGCATACATTTCCTGCTTTCAATTCTTTTGAGTATAGACCTAGAAATGGAACTTCTGGATCATATGATAGTTCTATGTTTAACTTTTTTAGGAACCGCCCAACTTTTTCCACAGTGGTTGATTTCTTTTACAACGCCACCAACAATCGAAGATTTCAATTTTTCCACCCCCTCACCACACCCATTGTATTTGTTTTTTTGTAGGCAAAGGACTTGAATAGACATTTTACCAAAGAAGAAATACCAATGGCCAAAAAGCACATAAAAAGATGCTCAAGTTACCCCAAAATGTAGTGGCTGAGAAAACTAGATACTTAATATCTCATATGATCACTTCACTTCAAATCACCAGGGATTCCATGGTTTCTTCATATGTTTGTTTTAACTTTTAGACCAACCTATTTCTTTTGAAAAATGTGTCTGATAGAATCTACTTATATAGGTTTAATCTCCAAGACCAACCACAGAACTGTAAAATGATTTATGCTTATCAAGATGTGATGTGAATGTCTTTTGAAATTGTGACTTAATGCCTTCCAAATAACTCTGTAATTCTTCAAAAAAAAAACCTAATATCTCATAGTTTCTATGGGTCAGGAGTCTAAGAATGGCTTGGACGGGTGGTTCTTGCTCAGGGTCTTCCACAGGCTGTCATTAGTCAAATCAGAATCTCAGAAAACATGACTTTTTTAAATAAGGCAAAAGCTGTGCATGTAAATTAGTTTAACCATATACTGCTATCAGCACAATCCTGTACTATTATTAGTATGATCAATTATGACCACATGAATACGAAAACTACAATTTACTACCTTATTTTTATGCAAATAATGCATGCCTCCTGCATTTGCCAGCTGCACCCTCCCTCCCACCCCCATGAGGCATCCTCGTAAGTGCATCAAGATAATTTTTCTTCACAGCCAACATGTTAAGAAAAACTGGAATAGTAGTGCCCCGGTGGCGTAGTGGTTAAATGCCACGGCTGCTAACCAAAGGGACAGCAGTTCGAATGCGCCAGGTGCTCCTTGGAAACTCTATGGGGACTGTTCTACTCTGTCCTATAGGGTCGCTATGAGTTGGAATTGACTCAAGGGCACTGGGTTTGGTTTCTTTTGGTTTACGAAAATACCTCACGGGGGGAGGGTGCAGCTGGGCAAACAAACTCAGAAGGCACCTGTTAGTTGTGTAAAAACACGGTACAGCTCTTTTGGGAGTCAAATACTCCAGAAAAGTGTGGAATGTATTCAGTTAGAGAGCATCTTGATCCTGCCTCCAGATTTACCTCCCGAGAGAGAGTACTTTTATGGAGTCAAATGGGCACAAGCTTAATCCAGAATTTACCCACACAGATAGACATCTCGGCATACTTCCAAAGATCATAAACTTCACTTCAAAACTCCAGGGATTCTATGGTTCCTTCATATGTTTGTTTTAACTTTTAGACCAATCTATCCCTTTTGAAAAATGTGTCTGATAGAATCTACTTACATATTTAGGTTTAATCTCCAAGAGCAACCACAGAATTGTAAAATGATTCATGCTCATCAAAATGTGATGTGAACTTCTTTTAAAATTGTAACTTAATGCCTTCCAAATAACTCTGTTATTGTTTTAAAAAAAAAAACCTAATTCTTTTGAGCTCAGGTTACTTCCACAAACTGAAATTAAGTTGAGCCTCGGTTGCTATCTGCTCAATCCACAAGTGCAGCTTGAGTATAAATTCTGCATTTTTCTTTTTTAAAATTAGCAATATTCCTTTTCCCTTGCTCTTCCAAGTTCATGATATTTGGGTGTTTAAACATTTAAGACAGCACAGTTTCGTGAGCGACTATGGACCACCCTGCTTCAAAGTCTTTCAAATAGCCCGAAAATTGGTGATGGTTAATGGACTGATGGAGAAAACGAACAGTCTGGAGAGGGTCACTATACATTACCCTTGCTTGCAGAGTCTACCTTCTCTGGGGATGAGGCAATGGAAGCCAAGAACACCAACCTTCTCTTTTGACCTCTGAAACTGTTACCATTTCACCTTAAATATCATATCTGTGGCAAAGTGAACTGGACCTTTTCCATTTAGATCAAACTCTAATTCTGTGTCAGTAGGTGCTCAGGTCCTACAAACTCATATTTTGCTACCATTACTGATTTGTTTTTTAAAAACCATTTTTGTAACTTTCCGTCACGTAATTCTTTTAGTTCAAACTTTAACACCCCCACTCCCTAATAAAAATGCAGCAACAAAAGGTAAAATATATTTTTAAAAATAAAAAGACACAGCACACCCAAAAACATCATACAAAGTGTTGTGGATTAGGAACAAAATAAGAAAAACAGTGATGAGCAGGGATAATGATCAACTCTTGCAAGGTAACAGGAACTACGCACAACTGGTAAGAAACTAGGTTAAAGATTTGAAAGCAGGGACCAAAGTAGGGCTTCACCACCCCTAAAAGGAATCTTAACAATTCCATGATCCTTGATCAGGTTCTAGCTGTGTAGTTGTGGAAGGAAACAGAGGAAGTAACATAGACAGGACTGGCTCAAACCACCTGAAATGTCAGTGGGTAAAGCCCCAAACTACCACAGGACAATAAACCCCCACCCTCAATATCAGATATCATTCTGGGCTAGTTTAGGGGTGCCAGGTGGAGGTAACCATAAAATCGATAGAGAAGACGAGTAAATGCAGAGAGAAGCAAAAAAAAATCTACTACTCAAGCAGGGCCTGCATATTAAAATTCCAAACCCCAGATGGAAAACTGACATTAAGGAAGCCATGATACCTAGAGCAACAGAGGAAGGAGGAGAGTCAGGAACAGGAGGAGGAAATGGAACATGTGGCTAACTGCCTCCTTTGCTATGAGACCAAAAGAACTGAGTGCTACCATTACTGAACATTTGGATCAAAGATTCTATACAAGAATCCTGATCAAAAAGGGGAAAATACAGAACAGAATTTCAAATTCTCATGGACTTCTGACTTTCTGGATCCTCAGCCCCTGAAACTATTGGCCTAAGATAATCTTTAAACCTTAAACCAAAAATATCTCCCCGAAGTGTTCTTACAACCAAGCAAAGTTTAGCTTAACTAGTAAAGAATGTCTGCCTTGAGGACTGTGTTCTTTTAGGATCTATCCATATGGGATCAAACTGACAACAGCAACTGGCAAGATTAGATAGGAGATTAGAGGGCAGTGAGTTTATGTTAATGGGGGAGAAACAACTCAGAAAAGGAGGATGAGAATGGTTGTACAACTTAAAGAATGTAATCAATGTCACTGAATTGTACAAATAGAATTGTTGAATTGGTATATGTTCTGCTGTGTATATCCACAACTACAACAAAAATAAATTATTAAAATGAAAAAGCCATCATACTCAAAAATCAGGAAGATAATTTGTTACCAACGAAGTACAAGCAAGAGAAAAATTTCAAAATAACTTCTAATGAGTGTGTTTTCAATCCTTAAGGAGATAAAGAAGGCAATTATAACAAAATTGGTAGCATATATATTTTAAAAACAGGCAGATATGAATAAAGGATATACAAGTATAAAAGGAACCAATAGAAACCTGAGAAATAAAAACTATAGCCATTTAAATAAAAACCTACCTAGTGAAGATAAACTATTCTGCATAAAATTCTAGGAAAAAACCAGTGATTTATAAGACAATATTGAGAACTTGATCCAGAAAGCAACATAGAGATTAAAAATGACAAATCATAAAAGTGAAGTGAGAAGGGGGGTGAATTAAGAAGATCCAATATATATTTGAGTTCCAAAAGAAGGAGAAAAAAAAAGATAAAAAAGCAATATTTGAAGAGAATATGGCTGAAATTTTTCCAAAATCTAAGGAAGACATGAGCATTCAGACTAAAAGTGTATCACAAGTGGCAAATGGGAAAAATAAAAATAACATTTTCTGTAAGCACATCATAATGAAATTGCAGAACAATAAAGACTTTCTTAAAAACTACAAAATTATCTGAAAGTAAAATATATATATATATTATGAATAAGAATAACAATTCTGTTAACTGTAAACTTCTTAACGGCAATAACAAACCAAAAAACCTATTGCCATCGAGTTGATTCTGACTCATAGAGACCCTACAGGACAGAATAGAAATGCCCCACAGGGTTTCCCAGGAGCACCTGATGGATTTGAACTGCTGAACTAAGGTTTTAGACAATTACAAAAAAGTTGGGAGGGAGAATATCAGTGCAAAGTTAAAGTATGTTGGGATACTTGTCTCCCATAATAAGAAAGAAAGAATTAATAATCTCATATTTTTTAAGAAAGAATATATAGTTAAACGTATGATCATAATTTAAGGGCAATGGCTAAAGAACAGATGTATGACCTATAACTTCTAAACCAGTAGGGTAAAAAGAGAAATTGGAAAAAATATATAAAACTCTATCAATCTAATGGAAAGCAAGAAAGGAGAGGAGGGGGGAAAAAAACTCTACTAAAAAAAGAACAAAATGAGTCCAAATACATCATTTATCAAAATGCAAGTAACTGACCTTGCCAATTAAAGATAAACTGTTAAATCAGATTTTAAAATCCAGCTCTCTAGTACTCACAGGAGACATACCCAAAATAAAATGTCTAGGAAATTTGAAATAAAAGGATAGAAAAAGAGACTTCAGGTAAATACTAAACAAAAGATAGCTGGTGATGGATAGTAATAACAGGCAAATAAAATTTAAGGGGAAAGTGGCATTGCTATAGGAAGATATTAAGTTTGAATCAGAAGGATATCTGATCTGACAATCTCATGTTCGATTTCCCCTATTCTAGATTCTGAGCTTCTATAGTGGAGAATTAAAAACAACCTTCAAGATGAATGAAGACATGAATATAATTTGTGATGTCTGGTGGTGCAGTGGTTAAAGAGCTTGGTTAGAACCTGCCAGCCACTCACAGGAGAAGAGAAGTGGCAGTCTGCTTCCAAAAGATTACAGCCTTGGAAATCCTGTGGGGCAGTTCTACTCTGTCCAATAGGGTCACTATAAGTAGAGATCGACTGACGGCAAGGCGTTTACCACTCTATTACCACTGCATATAAACATATGGCATGGCCCAGTGTCTACCACATTTTAAAGACTGGATTTTTTTAAAACCTAGTCTTATAACTGGACAACGAATAAGAAAGACCGAAGAACTGACACCTTTGAATTGTGGTGTTCGTGAAGAACATTGACTATACCTTGGACTGCCAGAAGAACGAACAAATCTGTCTTGGAAGAAGTACAACCAGAACGCTCCTTAGAAGCAAGGATGGTGAGACTACATCTCACATAGTTTGGACATGTTATCAGGAGGGATCAGTCCCTGGAGAAGGACATCATGCTTGGTAAAGTAGAGGGTCATAGGAAAAGAGGAAGACTCTCAACGAGATGGATTCACACAGTGGCTGCAACAATAGGCTCAAGCATAACAATAATTGTGAGGATAGCGCAGGACCAGGCAGTGTTTCGTTCTGTTGCGCGTAGGGTCACTATGAGACAGAACCAACTCGACAGCACCTAACAACAACAACAATCTTATAGTCTATCTTTAGTTGACAAGTTCAGTTACTTTACATTTAATAAATAATATACATGGACTTATCTTACTTTGATTTTTTTTTCTTTCTTTAGTGGTATACATATATACAGGGCTTTCATAATGCTGAATTAATTACATCTCTAAACTATAAGATGTTTCAATAGAAGCCTTCACATCTTTTTCTGTACCAACTAGGGGTAAAACATGGAGTCCCTGGGTAGTGTAAATGGTTAAGGCCTCAACTACTAGCAGAAGGGTTGGCAGTTCAAACCCACCCAGAGGCACCTCAAAGGCAGACCTGGAGATGTGCTTCCAAAAGGTCACAGCCTTGAAAACTCTATAGAGCAGAGCTACTCTGCACACATGGGTTCGCCATGAGTCAGAATAGACTTGACAGCAACTAGATACAACAGAGGTAAAACAGGGTGCAGAAATTTCGGCTTAGAATGACATTGTCATTTCCTCAAGCTCTGAAGAGCAGTTTACCCTCTCCCCTCCCCTCCCCTGAACCACGCTCCCAATACTCTCAACTCAGGATGCAGCTATAAGATCAGAAAATTCCCCTGAAAAATCTCAGAGGTTGAGAACCTTGGAGCACAACACAGGAGCCATGTCTCCAGAGTCCATTGCTGGGGTGATTAAAGGGGGAGCTAAAACAAAGAGAAAGGATTCAAAGAATACAGGCATTTTGAGACAGAGATCTGCAGTGCTGTATAGCCTTTCCTTCCACTTTGTATCATTCTTCCCGGTTTTGAGTAAAAGAATGTCTAATAATAACTCCATCCTCCAGAGGGAAAAAAAGTCAGAGTTTGGAGGATTTTTTTTCCAGAAGAATTTTATATTGAATTTTAAAGGCGCAAAAATAATATACATGCATTGAACTATGCCAATAAGCCCTGCTGTACTGAAAGGAGCTTTGAATGAATTTTGATAGGAGGTAGCTTTTCTGAAATTACTAAATTAAAACCAATTATTGCAATTTTCTATTTCTCAGGCAAAGCCATCTCTTTGCTACAATGTTTTTCACTCTAAAACAGTGGGGAAGGAAATGGGGAACATAAAGGTGCCTGCTCCCTGATCAATCCTGGTCCACCACCTTCCTTAGAATCATCTTTAACAGTTATGATTCTCTCCAGGAAGAACTGGGTAAGGGTAACTTGGGCAGGGTTACAGACAACAGTGGTGAAGCCACTCCTAATATGAATCTCTGTCTTTTTCATCCAGGAATACCTTAGCGCTTAGCAGGAGAGACTTTTAAGCAAGGCTGTCTAATTTCTGGGCATGTGCGAGAGTGACAAAAGGAGAATTAACAGATAAATAGCAGGCAAATAAACAGTGCTATCTGCATACCGGGTATCATTCCCTATTCAATTCTCTGTAGCCCAGAAAATGAGGCAGTTGTTTCAGCTTCTGGCCTTTATCATTTCCCCGCAACAGGGTTAGAGGTACAATTGGATACACAACTGTTGTTTTCAAAAAGGGGTTTGTGAAGGGGAAAACAGAGGTTAAGAACAGAGAGGAAGCTGAGGAACAGCTATTTCATTTGTTTGCCTATTTATGATTTTTTAACTGATGGAAGTGGAGGGAAGCAAGTTGGATTTTGTTCCTTTGTATTGCAAGATACATACTGAAAAGCTCATAAGGCATATCTGTTTAGTTAACAAATATTTATAAAATGAATCCCCATGAAACCACCACCTAGAATGGGAAATGGAACACTGTAGAAGCCCCCACAAGCCCCTGGCCAATTACAACCTCTTTCTCCCTTCGAAGGTTAACCACCGTCCTGATTTTTGTGATAATTACTTCCTTGCATTTCTTTATAGTTCTGCCAATTGCCTAAACACCCCAAAGAAGAGAGCTTTTTTTTTTCAACTTTACAGACAGAATTACAGTGAATGCATTTGTCGTGTCTAGTTTCCACTCAATCTGAAGTTTATTAGATTAATCCATGTTGTTACACATAGATGTGGTTCATTTATTCTCATTACTATACCATTCCATTGTATAACACGGCACGCTTTATTCATCTATTCACCTGGTGATGGACACTTGGATGGTTTCCAGCTTGGGGTCTTTTAGAACAAGGCTGAACATTCTGGAACACGTGTCTTGGTACACATATGCAGGAGCTTCTTTTGGACAGATAATCGAGAACATTCAGCCTTGGGATGGGATTGGTGAGCCATGGAGCTATTTGTTTCTTTAACTTTGCTAGTTACTGCCAAACTATTTCCAAAGTACTTATACCAATTTTCATCTCACCAGCTGTGTGTGAGAATGCCAATGTATGAATGCCTGGGTAGACTGGTAAACAGTTTTTCTTATTCAAATCAAAACTTACACAGCAGATCAAGAACAAGGGAAATATGGAGAATGCTTACACTCTATTGTACTGAAAAGCATACTTGAATCCCCTACTTACTAATTGTGTGACTCTACCCAACGTGATTAACCTCTCAATTTCTTTGTATGTAAAATGGGGATAATATCTATCTTTAGACTATCTGAAGGATAAAGTATATTTATAGTGCCTAAAACAATATCTGATACAAGGTAGGGTGCAACAATTGTTAGTCCTCAATATCATTCTTTTTCTCACTTATTTCCACAATCAGAGCTTAAGAATCAAGGATCTGGTTTCTCTGAGGGAGTTATAAGGGCAGAGAGCTACACCCTGCAGATTTTTTGTGTTTAATATATTTGTTTTGTGAGCTGAAAAATGTGTCTTGAATAAATAAGAACAGAAAAGTATGAAACTTCTTTTAGGACCTAAGAACTCTAAATCCAAACATCAAATCAAATTTATTACCTGACTTACCGGTGCAGGAAAACAGCAACAAAACAAATAACCCATTGCCATCCAGTTGATTCCAACTCACAGTAACTCTACAGGACAGAGCAGAACTGCCCCATAGGATTTCCAGGGAGCAGCTGGTGGATTCCAACTACAGACCTTTTGGCTAGCAGCTGAGATGTTAACCACTATACCACCAGGGTTCCAGGGTGCAGTAAAAGTTATGGCAAATTTCTTAGGAAGCATTTAAAATGACAGATCAGACAGTAACTAAAAACAGCCATTTCCAAGCCAAACTAAAACATGAAAAGTAAATATTCTGCTAGATTTTAATTTCGCCATTTTCATTCACTCACCATGCTCAAGAGAAATCGAGATGCCATCTCATTCAGAATGTTCTCAATATTCCCTTAGAGTCCCCTCATTCACTTGAAGTTTACTGCAACAGCTGACAACTGGTTCTTGACGATTTAAGAGGCATTTTAAAAAGTTACTAACCTCCTTTCATTCTGAGTTATTGTGCCGTTTTCCAGCTTTTTAACTGTGGTCGCTAGCACTTTATTTGCATCATTGGCAAAGTCTAAGTCTCGGACCTCAGACAGTGGGACGGACACAATGGCAAATGCTTCTTTATCTTCTTTTGTTTGGCATGTTCCAATCTGCAATGGGTTTTTCCATTAAGATTAGTTTTTTTAAATAATTATGCATTATTCTTTGAGCAACAACACATCTTAGCAGAGTTTAAAAATACAAGGCGGAGTAGATAATTCAGACACAACTCCCACATGTGTCATACATCATGAAATGTTGTAGGGACACAGAAGTTTGCGGTCCCCACTTTCTGCCCTGATTCCAAGGCCCCATAGGAAATGTATCCCTTTCACACGTGTCCTTTGCTTCAGCGTCAACAGAGAAAATGCACTCCTGGCAGCTTCTCCTCTCACACATGCTGCTACCACATTTTTGATATCCAGGGCTTCAAACTGGTGCCTTCAGGATAGAACCCCTGCTGAGAATTTGCACTTCTAACAAGTTCCCTGCTGAGAGTTTGAATTTCTACCCCAGATATACTGAATCAAAATTTACATTTTTACAAGATCCCCAGGTCATTCTTATGTATAACTTCTGGGAACTTCTTAGAAATGCAAATTCTCCTCAGGAGTTTGAACCTTAAGAAACCAGTGATACCTGGGCTGCATCCCCCTGAATCACAGCCATTCAGCTGAGTGACCTAAATAAGCAATTTGCAGAAATGAGTGTTTAATGACCTTAATTGCAATAATCTCTAATACTAGTGAAAGTGATTTGTAAGGAACCTGTGTTACCCCCAATCCTAGTCACAAAGCATTTAGTTGAAAATTAAACCATTCCCAGCAACATTTACCTTCAACATAACAGGCCTCTCTTCATCTGTGTCTATGGGGATGCTGGTACTGGTTACCCACGTGTTGGTACACAAATGCCTTAACCGAACATATGAGTTCCTAAAAAAAAAAAAAAAAAGATTATAAAAATTAAGACACACAGTAAATATTTATACCATCATACATGATATGAATATAAATATATGTTAGACTAATAATTGACTCAAACATAAGAATATCAGTTTGGTTTGAGGGAGAATTCTGTATTATAAACTATTTCAAAGCATGCAGTATTATTACTTAGTCCAGTGGTTCTCAAAAAATGGTCCCTGGATCAGCAGCATTAGCATTACCTGGGACTTGTTAGAAACGCGAAATCGCAGGCCTCTTCCCAGCCCACTAAATCAGAATCTCTGGGGATGGGACCCCAATTCTCTGTTTTAACAAGCCCTCTAGGTGATTCTGATGTATGCTAAAGTGAGAACCACTGATCAAGGAACAAACTCCGGTAAAACTACTGCCTGATGGTAGTTTTTTTATACCTTAATTATCTGCATGTAAACGTGATATATAAACTGTGGTAGAGTACCTATGAAACGACAGCTAGAACTTTATCTAATTCAAATATTTCCATTTTTAGTGAATCTTTTATTATCATTCATTTCTGCAACAAATATGTATAAAGTGCCTATTAAAAGAAAAGCATTGTATTAAGTAATCTTGTCTTCAAAGAGCTTACAGTTCAGTAGGAAAGATAAGACAAATAAATCATACAACATAAGGCAGAAAGCATTAAGGCCAATAAGAAAAAACAAAAGTAAAAGGCCAACAACCTCAGGGAGAGAGATTCATTCAATGCCACAGTCTGTTCATGCATAAAAGTAGATAAAAATAGAGTGCAGGAATTTCAAAAACCGATCTTTGTTCAAATAATCAGAAATTCTGCATTTCCTCTATTTTACCACTTATCTTTTTCTGCACTATATTACACAGGACATATTTGTACTCAGTTTTCTTCCTCAGTATATTTTAAGTGTCTGGAAAGTGAAGTCATAGCTTTTTTCAGCTTTGTGGCCTCTTAATCTAAATCTACCTAAATTATCCTAGATTATTGAGTTTCACACTAAAAAGACTACATTCCAGTAATAATAATTTCCAATTTGGGAGAACTTTGGAAATTGAGTAACTCTTTAGCACCAATGCCACAGAACATGTTGTCATTAGGACATTGACAGAATCTGAATGTCTAAAATATGAAGAAATAGTAGCAGAGTAATGAAGAATATAGACTCCACACACTCCAAGATCATGAGCGTAACAGCAGCCAATTAACTTTATTACTCTAAGCCAGTAGTTTGGTAATTTTGCTGCACATTAGAATCACTTGGAAAGCTTTTACACTCCCAATGCCCAAGTCTCACCACATACCAATTAAATCAGAATGTCTGGGAACAGGAGCCAGGCATCAGTACTTTTTAAAGATCTCCTGTGTTCCAAAGTGCAGCAAAGTTTGGGAACCACAGCTCTAAGCTCTTGATACTCAAAGTCTAGCCTGCAAACCAGTAGCATCAGCATCACCTGAGGAGCTGTTAAAAATGCAGGGTATCAGGCCCTACCCTAGACTAAGTTAGAATCAGAATCTGAAGTGTAATCTAGGCGATTCATATACACATTAAATGTTGAGAAGCATTGGACTATAGACTCCAAATTGGAATCACCTGGGTAGTCTTAAAAAAAAAAACAGTAAAGCCTGCCTCCCATCCCTGAGATTCTGATTTCACTGGTTTAAATCAAGGCTTTGAGCTGGTTCCATCCAGTTCGAACCCCTGCTGAGAATCTGCATTTCTAACAAGGTCCCGAGATGCTAATGCCACTGCTTAGGGACCAATTCTGAGAACCACTAGTAGAGCAGTGGTTCCCAAAATTTATTACACATAAGAATCACCTAAGGATCTTGTTAAAATGTAGATTCTGATTCAGTATATCTGGGGTGGAAATCCAAACTCTCAGCAGTGGTTCAAACCAGAATGAACTGATTCTAAGCCCTGGTCTCAGTGCAGCCAGGGCACCAAGAGTTTTCAAAGCCACCCAGATGATTCTAATTTACAGCTAATGTGAGAAGCGGTGCTCTAAACCTCTGTTTCCTGATCTGTAAAACAGATTGCTGCCAAGATTAAATAAGATAATGTTTATAAATAACTTGAAACAGGGCTTAACACACAGCTAGTGTTCAAGAGTTATATATTACTTAATACCATCTTTAATACAATTAATGGCAAATTGATCCATGTTAATACAAAATTCTGTACTATACTGAGAAGTGCTTCAACAGTTCTGGATAGTAATAAACACCTCCATACAAAGCAAGGCTCAGGGGCCTTGTCATAGATCCATGCACTTCAAAGTGAGATCCTTTTTATCATTTCCTTAAGCAAACTCCATTAGAATTTTAAAAGGACTCCATTTTTGATGAGTTAAATCTAAAACAAATCAAGTCATAGTAAGGATTGACTAAGATCCCAATACTAAGAAGAGAATGTCACATGCCTGGATCAAGTAAAATCTTCATTACAGGCTTATATTGATGGAGCAGGGAAGAGTGAGAGATGTATTCACATAAGGTCAAGATTCAGCCCCATTTCTCATGAGTCTGAATGGCCATGAGACACCTTGGGAAGCTCAAGCCAGCTGCAGTGTTTCTCAGCAACTTTTCACCCTACTTGAAAGGAACCTATACAACAATGTCTGCATTTGTGTACAGGCACCTTCAGCCTAACTACTGGTATCTTCCCAAGGCCAACTTAGAACCACGCCACTAGACCTATTAATATGGGTAAGATTCCTTTATGCAACTAGAGAATATATTCTTGTGCTATTGCTGGAAAGTAGACAGATTTAGACAAAAGAGCTTACTTATAATAGTCAAATTGGAAGAAAAAAGGAGACATATTTTCTTACATTAAATCCTGGCTACCTTATAACCAATTCTCCTCCCCCGCCCCCGCCTCACTCCCAGCCACTGGTCTCCTTGTTGGTCCTTAAACACACCTGGTAAATTTTCAGATTTTTGCAATTCCTGTCACTGCTGCTTGAACTACTCTTCCCCAGACAGAGAAGACATGATGTCTCAATTCATTCTGATCTTTTCTCAAATGTCTCAACTTAAAGAGGCTATTCCTAAACACTCTTACCTAATAGAACTCTCCATACTCTGCAATTTTGCTTTAAAGCATTTTCAATGCCTGACCATATATTTCATGTTTATTAGTTTATTGTTTATGGACTATCTCCCACTTGAGAGGGTCATTAAAGCAAGGACATAACCAATTTTTTCAGTGTTATTCTGTCCAGTGACTAAAGCAATGCTTAGAATGTCATAGATGCTCAATAAATGCCTGTTGACTAAATAACTGGATAAATGAAAGAATGGGTGAATAGATTAATGATTTGGGTATTTCACATAAAAAAATCAACAACATAAGTAATGATAGAAATGCTTTCATATTATCTTTCATTTTAGTAACCAAAGGCCATAGAAGTAATAAGTCTTATGAATTTTTCAGAATTTCTTTGGCCCTGCACATTTTAATTATTTATAAGCATAAAACAAACTATGATTATCCACTCACACAAGAAGCATGTTTCTCACACTTGTTTTTCATTTATGCTTGCTATCTTTATGTCAAAAAATATTAACGTTATGGTTTTAATTCATTACACACTGATAAAATTATTCAAATAAACAATGTCTTGTTTGTTTGTTTGTTTGTTTGTTTGTTTGTTTGTTTTACCTTGGAACCAGGCAGTCAGCTCTCTGAAGAGTTGTGGCATCCAGTTCAAAAAGAGATGCAATGTCATTTCCATGTGGGACTGAGACCAAAGTGTACATAATCTTCTCCCCTGCCTGGCGTTTTTTCTTTGAAGTTGGGAGGTCTCCATCTCTCTGTCGAGGAGGCAAGTATACAAAGTTATTTACTTTTATCAGATTTCTTACTGAACTCTCCAATTAATCCAGAGATAAGATTTAAATGTATGTATTTCTTTATTGAATTATAGCATTGTGTCTTTTGCATCATCCAGAAAGAGTTGCTCAGACCTGAAGCCTCTGAGGTAGTTATTATCAACAGTGATAAGTTAGACACTTCTGGAGGGTGGTTTGAACATTAAGGCACTAACCGTCACAATCTATAGTCCCATCTCTTGTATTAAATCTATTTACAGAGCAGCAATTTTAACCACTCTACATTAAAAATAAAGAGATAAGATAGTGTGTTGAATAGATTTCATATATCAAAGGGTAAGCATGGACGTGTTCCAGAGTTCATGCTCAAACTCCCAAAACATAATCAACAACATTCTCATTCAGTTCATCAGCTTGTTCCATTAGATCCAAGAACATACCATGATTGCATAAAAGGTGAAGTAAAATGAGACCTTCACAAATAGAATCCCTCATGATAATGTGAAACTTAGTCAATATTCCCAGCACACCTTACCATTTTACATTAAGTAACACAAAATAATAACTATGTATTTTTACTTGAACTGCCCCAACCTCCAGTGCCCCATGGACTACTTTGATGTGCAAGAAACCGAAATGTAATTCAACAAATGCATTATCATCTTGGTAATTAAGTACATAAATATAATTACTTACATGTACTTACTAACACAAGCGAAATTTGAAAAACAGAGAGAGGGAGTCATTGCACCATCACAAGAAGGTACATGAAAGTGGGAGAGGAAAAGGATGCTCAAAAAGCAAATGAAAACCTTTTAAAACAAATGTGTACTGAATGGCTGCTGTGATGATGAGATATTACTGTTGATCATTGGAAGACAGTCACATAGCATTCCATTCCCTGCTCTCCAAGACTGTGTGCATCATCTTCCTGGGACCAGAAAACCCTTGCAGTTTAGTTTTTAGTCTCTTCTGTAAATGGTGCACAAATTGACAGCACAACTGAACTATGAACAAACAGAGAGAACCGCCAGGATTCCTAAGAAGGAGTGGGGCTGCTCTCTGCTAAACTCCCACATGGCCCAGCACCGCCTGGTAACTCCTGTCATCTTTGATTTATGTCTTTTGCTAAGACCAAAATTCAAAGTTAAATGATGGCAGAGAACTGTAAACTCTCCCCAGGTGATGTGATTCCCATAATAGGTGTTTCTAATTAGTAAATATGAACTATGTTTATTGATTAGAAAAAGGCAGAAAGTTATTGGGGTTTTCTCTGTCTGCTAAGCAACTTTGCCTTATAAGGGAGTATGGGGAGGTGGGAAAGAAAGACATGCAGAAACAGTAAGCAGATTATACTTTTGAAGTTACACAAAGTTTCTCACAGTAACAAAGCTGTTCCCTTGGTTCTTCTCATCGATATCACAAGAAAAAACTGAGAGATGGAAAGGTAAGTATTGTCATTGCCATGAAACAAAAGAGTAAAATTACCTACAAGGAGAAGGAGGATGAGGGAAGGGAAGAAGGAAGGAGGAAGAACTGAGGGGAAAGGGGAAGAAGGGAAGAGAAAGGAGAGGAGAAGGAAATGGGGGGAAGGGTGGGGAGGAAAAGGGAAAGACAGGAAAGGAGAAGGGAGCAGTGAGTGGTGGCAGTAAATGTTGAAGCCCAAGTTCAACCGGCCATGGCTTCAGTCCTAGCTGGCCAAAGCCAAAGGCCTAGAGCACTCAAACACTGGCTGAGTCACTGTTCAAAGGCTAAGTATGAACTCTTGGCCAAGAGCCTTCCTCAAGTCTTTTGAAAGAATTACCTTGCATCATGAGGCCCATTTTCACAGTTCTTTACATTGAAGGCACTGAAGCCTGAGAACTAAAGACAAAATTTTACGAAAGGCAGAAACACCCTCCCATCCTGGGAGAAGATCTACAAGTCTTTAAATCACCCAACAATAAGTAGTCTGGCCAGCCAGGTGAGTTGGGAGAGATGGCTGCCCAGATGATGTGACAGCTTAGGATCATGGAATCCCAAGTTTGGGGAGGGTCTCTAGAGATCACCTTTGAGTTGAAAAGACTTCTTCCCAATAAAATTTCTGCCAGCAGGCAGTTAAGTGAAGTTATATTACTTGTAATTTATTCTTTGGGGTCTTGAAGATATTTTGGGTTTTAATTATTACCAATTGAAATTCAGACAACCTTTTGCATGGTCTTGCTCATTTGCTGCATTTCAACTCTCATAGTGAGTTGGGAGCATGATCCTAAAAGAAAGATAATTAGTTGAAATAGGAAGGTAGAAATGGGGGGAGGGGGCTGAAGAGGGGGAAATGAGTATGTATACTAGAAGAAAAACAGTAGTACGCAAGAAAATGGTCTATGGCCCAGTTTTGCTGGAAGCTCTTTTTATTGGCAGGAAAAAAAACAATATCTAAAATACATATGTGGCTTAATAAAAGTGGAGCCATGGTGGTTAGAGCTTAGCTGCTAACCAAAAGGTCAGCAGTTCAAATCCACCATTCGCTCCTTGGAAACCCTATGGGGCAGTTCTATTCTACCCTGTAGGGTTGCTATTAGTCGGAATCAACTCGACGGCAATTGCTTTGGTTTTTGGTTTTAATAACAACTGGATATGAGTTACATATTATTATCCCCATAATATAGATAAGCAAACTAAGACTCTAGGAGTCAAGTTCACATAAATATCATGTATTAGAGCCGAAAATCAAACCTAGTTCTAGCTGATTCCAGTCCTTATAACTATTATGCTACTGTGAGACCATGATAATCAAGAAGTTTCCAGAGCCACCAGTTAACATCTTGAGAAGATAAGCATAACTGTTTCTACATGTTTGCCTTTTCCTCCCTACTTTTATGACCACCTATCCCTAGATGTACTGTCTCTTTCTATAAAAGAAAGATGCCAAGACTACTCAACAGGGAAGGTATCATCTGTTCAATGAATTCTTCTGGGACAACTGGATCTCTACATGCAAAAAAACAGAGTTAGACCCCACCTCACACTATATACAAAAACCTATTCAAAGTAAGTCATAGAACTAAATATGAGAGCTAAAACTATAAAACTCTTACAAGAAAGCACAGGAGTAAATCTTTCTGACCTAGGCTTAAGCACGATCTTAGATGTTAACACAAAAGATACAAAGGAAAAAAAGAAAAAGTAGACAAATTGGACTTCACCAAAATTAAAAACGTGCTTCAAAGGAGGAGGAAGGAAGAAAAGAAGGAAAGAGGGAAGGAGCTCAAAAGTGTCTTATGTGGTTGATCTCCACCATGAGGCTCAACAGAAAAATCCGAGTGTTATACCAAGATACCAATGACAAGGAAGGATTTTTCCCTGGAGGCCCTGAAGTCTAATGGTAACACAGGAACCACACTCCAGTCTGCCTTAAACTACAAATAGCTGAGGCAAGAAACTCTTTACGGGCTCTACACAATCCTCTTTTACTCCTTCTCAGTGGTTAAAAAAAAAAAAGTCTGGCGACATCTGATATTGAAAAAAATGAGAAATTAATTTGCTCTGTAAACGTTCATCTAAAATACAATAAAAAAACAAAAAGAAAATGATAATGATTATGATGGAAAAGAAGGTAGAAGAAGAGGTTTAAGAAGAAGGAGTGATAATTCTGAAAGGATGGAAAGGAAAGTTGTTTTTAATTATATCCTCAATAACATTAAAACATGGGGGAAAATAAACCCAAAGAATAACAATCATAAAGAAATATTTTAAAGGAGTTTTTTTTTTTTTTTTTGCAGTATTACAGCCAAAAAAGGGAACCACCAATATAATAAGTGTTGTTAATTCATGTGAAAGATGGCAAGAGTTCCTTAGAATGTAAGAATACAAAAAAATGAATAAGGTTAGTCATTATACAAATAACTCAAGGGGTTTTGTTAATATGTGGCCAAGGAGATTTGGGAATAAGTGGCTTAAGCAGAGTACTGGAAAGTCATCAATAAAAATGATTTTAACTAAGGAAAATCCAATATATTATATTGAACCACATTTGAAGAAAGGCTTTATTAACAGAAGATCAGCATGAAGCCTAAATAAACACAGGGAATCGATGAGCAAGAATTTGACAGTTTCTCTCACCATTGCCCAGTATAGACAGTACCTGACACAGCAAGGGAGTATTTCAATTTTCCTGGGAGAAAACCATCTCTCTGAAAGGAATATGTGTCATCTAATTTTCTAAGCCTCCTGCACAGCAATCTTCTGATTATAATTTAGCTTTTGACACAGCTTTTTCATTCAAGGAAAACGCACTGACAAACTGACTCAACTATTTAGGTCTACTCAGCAAATGGAAGTTGGCATTGTGGTTTGTACATCAGTCACTTGTGAGTTCATTTAGCAGGAGCCAATCCTTCTACAACCACACCCCTTTTGGAATGCTAATAAAATGAATTTTCTAGGCTTATAAAAAGAGATCATATCCATGTTCTTAGAGATTGCCATCCCAGCCCCTACCCATTGGTATGCCTGCGGGTGAAGGGCAACAAGAGTAGTCGGGGGCCTCTTTATTTTGACACTCCCAACCTATAACAATAAGAATTTTCTTAAACATATAAAAACCTCACCAGTTAGGGCTAATTAAAAGAGGCTGTCTGAATTATTCATGTTATATAAGGGCTGTGGTTTTATTTCCATTACATAGGATAAGCAGAATGTATTAATACATCCTGGTGGCACAGTGGTTAAGAGCTACGGCTGCTAACTGAAGGCCAGCAGTTTGAATACACGAGGCCCTCCTTGGAAACCCTATGGGGCAGTTCTACTCTGTCCTATAGGGTCACTATGAGTCGAAATCAACTCAACAGCAAAAGGATTTTTGTTTTGTTTTTTTTTTTAATAGTTTTTTTAGGTCTTTGGACAACAACCTTAATGAATAGATAAGTTCCATTTATAAACAGCATAACAATTGTTTCTGTGTGAATAAAAGCTTCTGACATGTTTAGGTTTTGAAAACAATGCTGTGGGTCTTGAACATTTTGCTTTTAATCTCTTGTACTCTTTGCTTAACAAACTCACCTTTATAAACAGTTTAACAGTAAATATCAAGCCAGCCCCTAGGAATTTTTAATTAAGGAAATCTAAACAATGACTTATAATAATTTTTTTAATTTACAAATCAAGCTTCGGCATCAAAGAAAATCAATATTATGTCTTTATAATATGAAGACAGTCCAGTTCAAAATTGTGTGCATGTGGCTTTTTCTCCCTACACCTATATCTCTTTGTAAGCAAGAAAAATGACACAGAAACACTAGTTCCCTTCACAGAATTACCGATGCACAATGTGCTCCCTTTTGCATCATGAACATACATTAAGATACAAAACTGACTTCCTCGGCAGACACCACCGCCACAAGGGTGCTTGAACAGGTGTTAAATTTATCATCAGCTAGTTCTGCAAAACATGCTCATTTTTGGAAAATGTGGGCCCTCAGAATGTTAACCTGGTCTACTGTGCTCTTATAAAAGCAGCATTTTTTCTTGGAAGGACAAGCACACAGCTCCTCTGGTTATACAAGTCTAAAATCCCCCATGAAAAGCAAGTGGAGCAACCTAATGGCTCTCCTTGCTTCTCCTGCCTGTCCTGGAGGCTGCCAGTGGCAGCACAGCAGTTAGCTTCTGTAACACCTTCTCTGTTCACTCATTTGCGAGTCATCGAATTTTTAGCAGAGACATCACATTGCAATTCTGTCGTAATTCTGTTGTTACGAGCCAGAAAGACATTCTGTAAAAAGCAACATATGTGTTTTCAGAGCTGATTCATTCAGACCCTGGTGGTGTTCAGCCACGGCAGCATAATGAAGTACAAGCATCTGGGTTCCTGTTCAAATCCTCCACTGCTCTCACTGCTGACTTGATATAATCAGATACAACACAGCCATTTTAAAGCGCCCAACACTTTTTTCTTGCCATGTTTCCTTAACAAATTCTTACTCTCAAACTAATTTCTATTATGACTTTGATTCTTTCTTATCACCTGATCACTGAGGGATACATGGTCTTCTCAAGGAAATTGTGGGATCTTCTTTCAGAATCTGGTAACAGCATCCCTCAAGAAAATCTACAGAATAGAATTTTCGAATACCTTTCAGCAAAGTTTCGTGGTTCCTGGGATATTTCTATTTATGTTGTTGTTGTTAGCTGCCACTGAGTCAACCCTGACTCACGGCAACCCCATGCACTATGGAGCAAAACACTGCCGGGTCCTGCACCACCCTCGTAACTGGTTGCAGGCTGGAACATTGTGATCCATAGGGTTCTCTTTAACTGATTTTCAGAAGATTGCCAGACCTTTCTTCCTAGTCTGTCTTAGTCTGGAAGCTCCACTGAAACCTGTTCAGCATCATAGCAAAACCCAAGCCACCACTGACAGATGGGTGGTAGCTGCACATGAGGTGCATTACCCAGTAATCGAACCCGGGTCTCGACAGCAAGAATCCTACCACTGAACTACCAATGTAGCCCAGTGGTTCTCAACATGGGAACACTCTGCCCTTCCTCTGGGAACACCTGGCAATTTCTGGAGATACTTATAGGTGCTGCAACTGGACTGGGGTGGGGTTGGGGATGCTACTGATATCTAGTGAGTAGAGGCCAACGATGCTGCTAAACATTCTACAATGCACCGGACAGCCCCCCACACCAAAGAATTATCCAGTCGAAAACGTCAATAGTGCTGAGGCTGAGGAACCCCGGGACAGACAAAAGACAGTGCCATGAAAAATCAGACCACATTCCACATAAATTTTGTAATTTTAAGGTGGGTGGTGTTATTTGAAAAAAAAAAAAAAACAGCCCTTCAAAGAGCCATTTGGAAAGATGTAGCCTTTCAAGGAGAAGAAACTAATGACCGTCAGGTTCCCAGCTGGGCTTGACACGGTTCCAATGTTTACAGGGTCCCTGTGGATGCTGTCCATTTGTAAGATTGGAAATAATAGACTCCTTTGTAGAATAAATACAGCAATTTGGGTCTTAATGGGAGCTCTGACACACACCGCCCCATTTTAGCGGCACCATGCATTAACCTTTGAAACTTCAAAAATGGAAAGCAACATTTTGAGAAAGGTTTCTAAATTATAGGAAAAATATTAACTGGGCATTAAATAGACAACATAGGGAAAATTAGGAAAGAAAGAATTAGCATGGTCACAGTGAACTCAGTGTTACTGGAATCCAGATCTGAGGTGAGGTAGCATTCTGTTTTGGGAAATTGATTTCATTTCACAGGCTGCAGATAAACTCTAATTGCTCCTTTGTTTTATTCTTTAGACAGAAACATAATTATTGCTAGGTGGCAAACAGTCTACAAAATGAGAAGCCATACTGTTAGTTTTACAGTTCCCTCTTTTCAGCTTTGTTTACTTTCAAGCTAGTGACTTTGGAGAAAAAACAAAAATTAAATTGAACATCTCCAGTTGGATGTCCCTCTGTGATGAGAGATGAGATCCAGTCATAAACTGCAAAAGCAGACCCACCTGTGTTGTATGCAGTTAAAGTCTTACCCACGATAATTGCTTAAACAAGGAGTCCTCTTTCTTGTCTTTAAAGGTGAATAAAGAAGTTTTATTTTGAA
Organism: Loxodonta africana; assembly: GCF_030014295.1. Lineage (NCBI taxonomy): Eukaryota > Metazoa > Chordata > Mammalia > Proboscidea > Elephantidae > Loxodonta > Loxodonta africana. Next base: position 111,911,608 of record NC_087345.1, on the reverse strand, counting down.
ATTTAAAAAATCTGTCAAGTTTAACTAAAATCCTGATTAGCACAAAGAGTGCACTTCACCATGGATTCATGACTTATCCATATTCTCTGTGTTGCTTTGTAAACCTTTATACGCTACACTTGCCCACCCTACTCTGCCCAGAACCATCCATAGCATCACCAAATAGTATGTAGCAGAAAGGGAATGAGCACAGAGATTTAATTCTATTGCACAATTTGGAGATTTAATATGATGCCTTTTTAATAGAAACTACTTACATTTTTAGTCTACTAACCTCTTTTATTCAAAGAGTTTCCATTTTTCTGATCTAATTTTATCTTCAAAACATGGAGATGAAGTATGTAGGGAAAACAACCTCACTCCATCGTACAGGTGGGGTAACCGAGTAACAGGAAATCTATCTGACTTGTCCAAGGCCATACAAGTCAATGGTGGTGCTAGAGACAGAATTCTCTTTATCCTACACCAAGCTGAAGAAGTCACATTGAATATTTTAAAAATAAACCTTGAGAAATAGAAAGAAAGCCCCTGACATCTTGGATCAGCTAGGTCTTGGTGTTACTACAAACTTGGCCTGGCCTCACCTGGCCGTAGCGTTCTCCTTTTGGCTATAAACAATTTCACAGAACACCAACATCAGACAAGCCCACTATGTGACCACGATGAATCAAGACAAAAATAAGACCACTCCATAATTATGTTTGAACACAGACACAATGTGAACATTCTTCAAGCCAAAAAAAAAAAAGACTATGTAAATATCCTCCTCCCCCAGCTGATATGAGTGATGGCTCCCTCTTTACCAATTATGGCATTACCCTGGCTCTATTCTGCCCTCTTTGTAAATAAGATTTGTTAAGATACAAATCATGGAACTACCACACTTCCTAACAACATCCAATCCACAGCAAAGCCCCACTTTCTTAAACTGCCCCAAAATCACCTTACACAAGGCCAAATCTTGTAATAAGTTCTTTCTAACTCCCTCTTACTGAGATGCTCCACCATTCCCCCATGGCGTGCACTCTGTCGCTGCAATGACTAACAAACCCAACTTGTTCAACCACAGATGTGTTCCTAGTGGTCTTCAGCTGGAGACCATGGACAACTTTATACTAAGACCAAAGGAGCCATGATTCATAGTCAACTTTTTAAACATTATATCATTTTCCTAAATTATAGGAAAGTAAGAACCCAACAATCCTGGGACAATCATTTGAAAACCAAGGGGAGAAGACCCCACACAGGATGATGCAATTGAATTAAAAATAGAAGTTCCAATTGATCTAATAAGTTTACCTGTATATTTAGGAGCATTTTCACATAACTTAAAACTTTCATTGGATCAATGACATGATACCTTAGCTTCATTTCTGTTGTAAACTTGATAGCCAGTTGAAGCAAGGGGTCAAAAAGGATTTAATCCAATCTAGAAATTCTGATTTGATTCACCTCTCCCATGCCAATATCCTCATAAAACATAAAGCTATGTACCAGTGCAATGACAGTAGTCATTTTAATTAAGCCTTCTAACTTTTTCTATCAAAGGGTAGAATTTTTAATGACGCAGTAATAATACCTATAAATTTCAAAAGGTATTGCTAAATTCCCAGGAAAATTGAGTTATAGGCTCTCTATATTACATGAAAGTATCTAGCTAACTTGCTTTAAAAGAAAAAAAGAGCCCATCATTCAGAAGAGGTTTTGTCTGCATCACATCAAACGTCCTGAATTACTGAAATTTTGATTGAATAAAGAAGTCATATTGGCATTATGAAGTCACAGGACTAAAGTGTTATCTTATTTACAAATTATGATGAGATCAGAAAGCTGAATAAATATTTTAATGAAAATCCACTTTAAAATGAGATTTTTTTAAGTACAACCCTTTAGAATACCAGAAAAATCTCTCATCTAGTTGCCTAATGTTTCACTTTCTCTCCACAAATAACACCCAATTATTTTGAATGCAAATGGATTATCTTCTTGTTCCATTTTATCATTCTGCTATAACTCCATTTCTCCTTCCTAATTTCTACACACTTCTGGAAAATAAGCCTAGATGCATTGTACCTTCCAGATGTCAGTTACCTTTACCATTCAGTTATAAATGGCCTCCAAGGTTCTAGAAATCTCTTTAAACACCCAACTACTGGACATCTTCTTATAATCTAACCCATCTCTTCTTTTACTTTTTACCTTTGATCCACAGCCTCTACACAGAGACTCTCTCTCAAGAGTCCCTAGTTTTTAAATTCCCCGTTAAATTTTCTATTTGTTCTTATAAATATGAACAATATACTTAGGATTTGTTGGAGAAAAAAAAAAATTCTACTCACCACATTTTTTCCTTCATTTTGAGCATCTCGATAATCAGGATTAAGCTAAAAAAAAAAAAAAAAGTAATTAGTTCTGAATTGTATTAAAAACTCTACAGTAACAAGACCAATGATCTTTAATTCATTCTATTCTTAAATAAGTTTAATAAAAAAAGAAGCTAAGAAGAAACCTGTTAGAAAATACATCTGCTTAAAGCATTTTTTTTTTTTTATTTGCAGAAGACAAGAGCTGAAATGCCACATTTAGGGGCTTTGTTTATATCAGAACTGTTGATATCCTTGAACAAGTGAGAACTGACAGTCTCAGCTCTTCTGGGGAAGCATTCAGGAGAGTTCACCACTTTCCCTGCCACAAAATCTGCCATTTACCAATAACTCGGACCCAATTTAAAAATACAGATCAAGGGAAAGTTCTAACAATGATGCAAGATCATGCTCCATGTGTTACACAAAGAAAAGAAAACTGAGCAAACCAGGGGCTGTAGATCAGATAGCTGGCCAATACAGGAGGACTACTGAAATTAACAAACAAAAACACATGCTGTTGGGCTTTAGAGGGAATATGGCACTTAGGGGTTATTCAGATGAGAAAAAATGAATTCTGAATATGTTGGGTTTTGGCTCACACATCATCCAGCTTGTTAGAATTCATAACTGATGACTCCCAACTGACTACACAATCTCAAGAGGATGTCTTAGTTGTACTGAAATAACTAGTTGAATAATTTGTAAAACAACAGGTTTCTAAGGTTTTTTTCTCAAAATAAGTAGCTTTCCAGTTGAATTTAATCATTTTAATTTGACTTGCTTGGCTTGTGGAGCACACAACTCCAGACAGTTAAAATTATCATTTAAAATGTAAGGTCGAGAGTCTTTTTTCAAAAGGACATTTAGCTAATAGCTAGGAGAACAGTCCCTCCCAACTTATCACTAAATACCAATGAAAGTGTTGAAAAAAATGACAAAAGCAAAACAAAACAGAAACAAAAGAACTCTCAATATCATTGAAAACTAAAGTTGAAAAAGTACCTAAATCTTCAATGAATCAACACTAATTATAAAGCCGATACAGCTGGAGGAGAGCACAGATAACTGTCCAGTTCTCATCTCATAGCACACTTTGACCTCACTCAAGGATAGCAGCCACCTGTACTTGCTATGGCTCTCACTATCTGTCCCCAGAGTCAGGGACCCAGGGTATATGCCAAGCAAAAACCTACACACAAGTGTTTCTCCATCCCTTAGGAACTGGTGTTAGATTGAGCAGAAAATTGTTTCCCCTGTCCTTCCTGGTTCTACCACCTCTATCTCCTCATGACCAGAGATACTACAAACCTCAGGAAACAACTGGGCAGAAAGTAGAGGGAGTAGATGGCAGAAGACTTCTGAGAGGTCATGGATGGAGAAAGAGGAGAAAAGAGAAAGAACTGTGGATGACGTGTGTGCTGGAATTACACACCGTAATAACATTAAAACAGAGAAAGGTGTAGGAGAAAGAGGCGACTGCAATAGAGCCCAGGTACATAAAATTGACCTCTGCTAGAACGAGAAACTGCTCTGTACATGTGTCCATCAGTCTGCCCTGCCGCTGAAGATGGAGAAAGAGGATTTAATTGCCTTAGTAGAAAACAAAACATGAAACAAAGGCCAATCCATTCAGCCCATCTGGCTCTGGACAGAGCTCATTTGTCCAAGGATAATAAGAAAGGAAAATAAAACATGGGGCTGAAGAAAAATATGTCAAAACAAGAGAAATCTATTTCTTAGTCTTTTTGAATATTTCCTGCAAAATAAATGAAGAATAAATTCCCAGGAAATGGTTTGTCATACTTAAGGAAATACAAGTAAATAGGAACTCTCTGTAAAGGCAACAGACTAAGATAAGCAGATAAAAAGATGAGAATAATATTATCAACAATAACACAATAATAATACAAAGACTAATAATATATAAAATATAAGGAGGAGTGCTAGAGTATTTCAATGAAAATGAAAACAAATTCAAAATTAGAGCTCATTTTGGCAGCACTGAAAAGTATAGTTGATGCTACAGAAAATCAGTGATGCAGAGGATAAAAACTTTAAGAGATACCCCTTGATACAGAGGAAAGGCATAAAGAAATGAAAATTAAGAAAAAGAAAATAGTCATAAAGGACAAGCAAAGAGAGTATCAAGTAATGGGCTACCAGTACCCAAAGGGAAGAAAGAATAAGTGGAATAGAATAATCACATGAAATAGAAAATAAAATTGTCCTCAGCTGCAGAAAGAACTACGTATGCAGAGGTTACCATACTGTAGAAAAATCTACTAAAAGAGACTGACGTATTCATTTGAAGTATTTTGGGGGAAAAGGAAGGAAAAGAGGGTAGGAACATAAAATGGAGCCAGAAATTAGGCTTAGACAAAAGTAGGTAAATAAAATGTGGCAAATTCATACAATGGAGTACTATTCAGCAATAAAAATGATGAGCTATTGATACACACGACAACAAGGAAGAGTTTCCAAAGCATTATGTCAAGTGGACGAAGCCAGGCACAAAAAGATCACACTGTATTATTCCATTTATTTGAAATCCAAGAAGAGATAAAACTAGACTATGGTAATACAAATAGGGGTAAGGGGAGGAGGAGGACAATTGACTGAAAAGAGACAAAGACTAGCTTCTGGGGTAATGGAAATGTTCCACATAATCTGGGGGGTGGTTTACACAGGTGTATACAATTGTGAAAAACTTGTCCAATGAAACCCCTATGATCTGTGCATTTTGTTGAGTATTAGTTGCACTTCAATAAAAATATAAAAATACAAAAATGCCTACTATGACACCCTAATTTGGGTTAGGAGCAGACCACAATTAGACTGTAAACTTGCTAGTAGGCTTACCTCTGTCCTGGAAGAATTCACATTTAATCTACATGCCGGATATTGATCAAGAGATCTCAATTGGTATCTGCTTTAGCGAGTACGGAAGCAAAAAAGGTAGGCTATTAACAGCTCAGAAGCTCAGAGGCATTGGGGATGCAATGGTTTAGCACTCAGATGCTAACTGATAGGTCCACAGAAGAAACCACCAGTGGCTCCTCCAGAGAACAGACAGGCGATCTGCTCCCATAAAGATTACAGCCTCGAAAACCCTTTTTCCCAGTTCCATTCTGTCCTATAGGGTCCCTATAAGTCAGAATCAACTCAATGGCACACAACAACAAGAAGCAGTTCAGCAACACAAGATCACCTTTATATCATCTTCCCCATCGAGTTTAGTTCACAGCGTCGTTACCCTCTTATAAACTGGGCTTCCTCATTAAATCCCATTGACTTATCCCAGGTAGAAAGGTGAGGATGCAGGTGCTCGGCTAACCTACCCACGTGGTGTTAAGCGTACCAACTACAGGGTCACTTTAGAAAGGTAAACATGATGCCCTCATTCAAAATATCTGACCATATGTCAAATTCATGAGAAAATTTAATATTCCCCTAGAGTTTTAGAGTATATTACCTACACTTAATGAATAAGTAAATTTTCTTAAGAGCATAAGAAAAACTATGATGGGTCCAATAGTGAGACCAACCAGCCCAGTATTTTCTTCTCTGACCTCAAATTAAAGGGAAGCTTTTAGAAAGAAATCATAATAACGTAAGTTTATAGATTTTATTAGATGATTCTATATACAATATCTCAGTTGAGGGCACACTTGTTCTTCACATCATCAAATACAGAAGATTACAAATTTACTCTGTAATATCTCTAGCCTCCCTTAACTACCCATTTTGGATACAAATAGAAGACAAATACTAAGGGAGAAGATGGTTCACCCACTCCAATCCAATCCTGTGTCTCCAATGGTGGCAATTCTTTTTCCCAGGCAAAAGTAAACTTGTGGACAAGGGAAAAAAAAATCCTTGTGAATCTGTATTATGAAGTGAAAATATGTTTAATAGATTTATAGTAAAATCTCCTATGTATCTATTTAAAAATCTAAGCTTACAAACTGCTTAGATGTGTTTTCATAAGACTTTTATAACACTAAGCTCTTTTCAAAATACAGCCTTATAAAAATGATACAGATTTTATCTTATAAAATAAAATTATTTGCCATGGTAATAGCAGTACATATTTCATTTCATGCTACACCCTAGTAAGATACTGATCAAAAAGAAGAGGGAAATTTGGAGAAGCACAGTAAAAGATCTGACAACTCTTCCTACTGGAGAAACACAGCTCTTGTGTTTTAAGAAACTGAGTCAGGATGTTTTCACAAGTATGAAAACGAAGAGGTAGGAAAAACCTTGAGACAAAATTTGAAGGAGGGTTCTCTCTTCACTTCTCCAGAAGCAGTGCAATTCTTGCTGTTTAATGTATTTATTTGAAGAGTAGGGTGGAGAAATGGTTAAGACCAATAGAAATGCTTATGAGCCAAACAACTTTAACATGTATATGCATAACTACGAACTAGGTTTATTTGGCTGAGCTGAAACCCTAACGTTGGGAATACACGATTTGAGAATTAAACTGACTCCGATGGCATGAATCACAGTGGAACTCATCCAATTATATGTATAGGCTCCAGAGGCTCCGTTAACAAATACTTACTCTGTGCCTACCATGTATCAGACACTGTTTTAGGCCAATCAGTATAATAATTATTCATATTGACAATTTCTTAACACTCACTCATAATTGGAATAAACTAAGTTATTTAAAGAAAGAAAATAAGAATAAAAAAATAAGGCTAACCAATCACTAGAATGCAAGCCCTGTGAAAGCAGAGATTTTTGTCTATTTTGCTTACTTTGTACCCTCAGAGCAAGAACATTGGCAGGTATGTAGTAGGATTTAATAAGTATTTGTTGAATAAAAAAAGGGTTGATTTCTTAATATTGCAGTAGGAAAAAATCAGAGATAAGCAATGTCATCTATGTATCTCTTTTAGTTATTCATACCTGAATCAGAAGCAGAGCAACGAGTCATAATACACAGAGACTAAAGATGGTCAGGGCCAAGGGACTACACAGATGCACTAAAACTGGGCAGTATCCACAAAAGTTATGAAGGTAGAGAAAGCTCAGCATCCAGGCAGGCAGGTGGGTGGCATCAGGCAGGCATCAGGAGTCCCAATTTGGGCCTGCAGTTTTAGGGCAAGACACTAGATGCTCGGTTTAGGAATGGGACATAAAGGAGGGGATTGGACCGAAAGCAAATGCACTCCAAGAACTTTATAACAGCAGTCTCCATGAGTTCAAAACTCACGTACAAGGAGGTTAAGACAAGGATAGGAATCCAGTTATGATTTGCCTGTTACTGCTAGACCAACAACTAGGGTGATTTAAGGTTATCTTCTTCTACAGAAATACTTATCTCACGCTACTTAAATTCCCTTGAATTATGAGTGATAGAACTAATTCCAAAACAGGATTAACCTTGCTTTTGGAATACAAGGGTGAAAGGTAGATGCCCAAAGAGGCGACTGGCCTCCTGTCTACTGATTAATCAAGCTCGAAAGACAACTTTTACTTGGTAGTAATGGAAGTTCCAGTGTATACCCAGAAGAAGGTTATTCACCTATTTTACTCAGTTATCACTGTGGTTTTGTTTGTTTTCAGTTTGAGGGATTCGGACTTTTCTTTCAAATTCAGGAAAAAAAAAAAAACTAAAATTTTAATTAAATTATATCCAAAGATATGCAACATGTGTAACCAAAGATGTACCTTATAGTCCAAGTTTTCATTCAATAAGCATTATAATAGCTTGGTTCCAGGCACTGGAAATTAAATCCATTCTAGAAACAATCCCATAACTAAAACACATACAGAAACAGGAATTAAGGTGCCTAAGACAAATTCAAAATAACACCCTTTGAAACTTAAATCATATTCTACCCCAAGGACAATGTTATTTTCTAAAATTCAGTCTTCATATAGTTCACCCATTCAGAATCACTGAGTTCAATCCTTGACCGGATGCCTGGTGAACTAGAATCCAGGCTCTGCTCTGTAAGGAAATACCACAGGCCTTAGGAAAGGTCACCTAACCTCCACGGAACTCAAGGTCATCATCTGTGAAGTGAGAGAAAATTCATGATTACACTCTAATCATGCTAATTATATGCCAATAAATTTTACACATTCATGTCTGGCAATGATACTAAAGATGATGCCAATGAGTTAGATTTTGTCTCATCTTGTGTCTTTCAGGCTGCACCGTGTTTTTGTTTTTTAATATGAAGTCACTATTTCAGTAAATTCAGTACAGTATAAACAAAAATAATAACAATAATAATAATGAAAAGGAGAAAAAGACAAAGAGAAGCCACTCAAATCTACTGCTATATAAATTCATCAATATTAACTATTTCAAGGCCAAATGTGTTTAATATTATACCACTGCTCTCCTTCTCTAAATGTAATAATAGTAATAATTATGAAGGCAATTAAACTAAGAATGAATGGAAAGAAGGAAGACAAAGAAATATACAGAGGTTCCTAAACCTTTTAGAAATTAAAAAGGAGACATTTCCTTATGTTAAAAATAATAACAAATTATAAATCTGGCATTGGAGACATTTAACTGATATGCTATTTCATCACTTATTCAATAAATATTAATAGAACACCTACTATGGGCAAAGCATTGTGGCATATGATATTTTAGCAAAGATAAAGAATATATGGTCCCTAACCACAAGACCTTAAAATCTAGGAGGGAAAATAAGACATAAATACAGTCAGCTGTTGTACAAAATAGAATGTGACAAGAGAGATAAGGAAGGATGAATAATTTATAAATAATGTAGGTCAGAGGAAGAAGGGATCTGTGGTGGGTGGGCAAATTTATTCAAGAGCTATTCATGGAAAAAGTAGCATTTGAGATAAGGTTGGAAGGATGGGTAGAATTTAACTGGCACAGAGGGGACCAGAGAATGAAGAAGACAGTGCAGGGGGAGTGAATGCCATACAGGTGAGAAAATGAGACTTGTTCAGAGCCTCATTCAGTAAATACAATTTATTGAATACTTTTTATATGCTTTTAAAGGTTAACTCATTTGAGTGGGATGAGTAGGGATTCTTAACCCCATTTTACAGATGGGGCACCTGGGGCACATATAGTTAAGTACTTCGTGCGCAGTGACGCCACAGTGAGCGGCAGGGTTAGGAAGCACAGGTGTGACAGGTTCCAAAGCAACACCTCTTAGTTGCTATGGGCATTGCCTCCTGCCTCCAAGGTGGGAAGGAAGGCTATCCCAGACCAATGCGGCATTTATGACATTAATGTCATAAAATCATTACGGGTTTAAAGTAATTATATATTATGATCCTCCTGCCAATAACTGGCATTTCAGGGCCAATTTATTATTCTGATTGGTAAGTCCAGAAAGGAAAGGAAGTTTAAAATAAGCTTTACCTTACATTCTGGGGAGCGGGGGGGAGGGTCTGGTATGCATCTATGTGGATGTATAACCCTGGCAGCGCAGAGGTTAAGAGTTCAGCTGCTAACCAAAAGACTGAAGTTCAAATCCACCAGGCACTCCTTGAAAACCCTCTGGAGAAGTTCTACTCTATCCCATAGGGCTGCTCTGAGTTGGAATAGATTCAGCGGCAACAGGTTTGTTTTTTTGGTTTATACTTACATGCATGTACATACAAGCCAGGCCCTTTACATATATTATGGCTGATACATTTGATAGAGAATTAAACACAGGAATATTTAAAACTACAGCCCTAAACATAAAAGATTCTAAACTAATGTACAGGACAAGTACTAAGTTTTTAGCAAATTAATTAAATCTGAAGACTACTGAAGAATTAGGAAATAAATGTTTACTGCCATCTGGTGGCAATTTTGCTTATCTACAAACAAATAAGCTAAAACCAAACTTGGAGTCTAATGGATTCCAACTTACAGCAACACTGTAGGACGGAGTAGAACTGCCCCATAGAGTTTCCAAGGCTATAAATCTTTATGGAAGCAGACTTCTGCATCATTCTCCTGTGGAACCACTGAGTGCGCTCGAACCATGGACCTTTAGGTTAGCAGCCGAGCACTTAACCACTGCACCATAAAAAATATTTTACATTATTCAGTCTATCTTGTTCTGGTAAAGATAATCAAGAATTATGCTTTAATAATATCCAGGGAAAGAAAATGTAGAAAGCAGTGGACCAGAAACTATGATGCTTGATTTATAATTCTTCCCATGACTGTGAAAGAGCTACTTACCGCAGATGCTATATTATCCTATTCAAAAGGTGATAGAATGACTTTATCTCCGCACTGATAAGGTAATATAAGTAGATCTATGGCAAAACAGTGATGAGTGTGCTGACAGCTGTGCTGTGCATTAAAGGCAAAAAACTGAGTGTTTGCCTTCCCCTCCTGTCACCTCATGTCACGTGTGCCTCACAGAAACCGACACTGTGGGAAAACAGCCGGCTAATGTACCAGTCTCCTCCTCTGCCCGCTGTGAGCATCACTAACGTTTACCACGGCTCTGTCACGCATTACCTGCTGAAGCCCCAAAGGTCTTTATTGTCTGATTCATAATTAAGTACTTTCTTCCACATTTTGTCCATAGGTTTCCAGCATTGTCTATTCTCAAAATTTGATCTTGAATTCCCTAAAACTAAACTGTTGAACATCATTAAGTTGAATAAGGGTCCACTTTTAAACCTTGGTTCACTCTAGTATCTTGCAGAATCTATGAAGTCTTATATCTTTATTTTAATTCCTAGATGTTTTCCATATTTGTTTTAAAAAAAAAAGTTATTGCTTAGTGCTATTCTTAAATAGCTTACAATTTATGTGTTTTTGTCCCTACAAATACACCACAAAATCAGTAGCATATGAAATCCCCTAGTTTCCTTTGGATGTGCACCCCTCACTTCCACACAAACAATGGGTTTCTTACATTTCTTTTTTAAATAACTTGTTATTGTTGTTGTTAGGTGCTGTTGAGTGGGTTCTGACTCATAGGGACCCCATTCACAACAGAACGAACACTGCCCATTCCTGCACCACCCTCACAATCATTATGTTTGAACCCATTGTTGCAGCCACTGTGTCAATCCATTTCATCAGTCTTCCTCTTTTTTCGCTGACCTTCTACATTCCCAAGCATGATGTCCTTCTTCAGGAACTGGTCCTTCCTAATAATATGTCCAAAGTATGTGAGACAAAGTCTCACATCCTCACTTCCAAGGAGCACTCTGGCTATATTTTAATAACTCAGCCACCTAGTAAGTGCTTGTTAAAATATCATGTTTAGGCACTATAAGTCAATTTTTAGGTCTTCTTTCATTTATGCTTAGATTTAAGGTTGCAATCCTTCAATCCTTTATACTTAATATGAGATTTATCATGGTCACTTGTAGACATTAAAAATTTAAACATTACACAAAACCAGACATGTATACACGCTGGAAGAAATCGCAAAAAAGAGCTCAATGTCCCAATGATTGGTTTAATTTCATTCTTCTACAGACTGCAAACTCTTAGAAGGCAAGGACCAAACATTAATCATCTTGTTTTCTTCACACTATCAAAATAATACCTCCACCTGGTACGCCACTTGTATCAATCATCTACTGTCAGAATAAAGGAGCCCTGGTGGCTCAGTGGAAACCCTGGTGGAGTAGTGGTTAAGAGCTACAGCTGCTAACCAAAAACGTCAGCAGTTCGAATCCACCAGGCACTCCTTGGAAACCCTATGGGGCAGTTCTACCCTGTCCTATAGGGTCGCTATGAGTCAGAATTGACTTGACGGTAGTAGGTTTGGTTTGGTTTTTTTGTTTTGGTGGTGCAGTGGTTAAGCGCTCAACTGTCAACTGAAAAGCCGGCAATTTGAACCTGCCAGCTGCTCTGAAGGAGAAAGATGTGGCTATCTGCTTCCATAAAGATTTAGTCTTGGAAACCCTAGGGGGCAGTTCTACTCTGTCCTATAGGGTAGCTATGAGTCAGAATGGGTAGGCTCTCTGTGCCACACTGACCAAAATAAATGCCATAAACTCAAACATAATTGAAGAGTTGCATAATCCAATTTACCAGGCACATTAAAGCAATATTTAAAATGATAAATATGCCTGTCTGCTAGGTACTTCTCTTTGACACAAAAAACAGCTCAAACTTCACCGATCTTATTTTTTAAATGTATTTTATGAAAATATATGTCTAATAGAATCCTATTACTAATCTGTTTCTTCCCATTTCAAGGCATGCTATGAAAACTCAGTTTGTACTCACTTCTGCTTCCTGGCCTCCTGGCCATTCCTCCAACCCCTGCAATCTGTTTCCACTGAAAATGTTCTTAATACACTCACAAGTGAGCGTGTTCTTGCCAAATGCAGTAGATACATCTTGTTCCTGACCTTTTCGTGGTATCTGAAACTGCTGACTACTCCCTCCTTTTTGAAGCTCTATCATTCCTTCTGTGGTATTTGTGATTCAACCCAATTCATTTTCTAGTTACTTCTCCTTTTTAAACTCTTTCTCAGGCTCCTGGTCTTTTGTCTACCTTAAAAGATGATGCTCCTTGTGGTTCTACTTTAAAACATCTTACCATTCTCTTCATACTCTGACAACCTTATCCATACTGATGACACCCAAATCTACTTTAGCCCTAGTCAGTCCCCAAACTTCTAGAAGCTATGCAACCTGTGCCCACTAAACATCTTCATGTCAACATTTTACAAGCACCTCCAACTAGACATATTCACAAGTGAACTGATTATTTCCCTCATCAACTTTGTACCTCTTCCCATTTTCCCCAAATTGATAAATGACATCACCAGCTTACCTAAGCTAGGTATCTAGGAAAATTCTCCTCCTCCTTAACCCCCAACGTGCAATGGATTACTGTCACTCCATTAAGTCTTTCTCCTAAGAATGTCTTGAACCCCTCCCCTCCTTGCCAATACCATTGCCATTCCCCTTGGTTCAAGTTGTCAAAATATCCTGAAAGTATCACTCAGCAGTCTCCTATCTGGTCACTCTGCCTCTAAATTCAAAGGCTCCAGAAAGTGCTGTCCACGAGAACTTTCTGTGGTGAAGGAAATGTTCTATATCTGCACTACCGGACATGGTCTGGCTATTGTACACTTGAAATGTGGCTAGTGTGAGAAACTGACTTTAATTTTATTTAATTTTAGTAATTTTAATTTTAATAGCCAACATGTGACTAGTGACCACCATATTGGACAGTGTAGCTCTAGAGTCATCTTTAAACACAAATCTATTTATAACACTCCTCTTTTCTTTAAAGATAAAATCCATTCTCCTGAATGGATGATGATATACATGACCTGAAATGATTGGATGCCCTACATTTCTGGCCTCATCACTCACCTTCCACCTTCTCAAAAAACCAAACGCGCTGTCATGCAGTCTATTCTGACTCATAGCGACCCTACAGGGCAGAATAGAACTGCCCCACGGGGTTTCCAAGGAGCAGTTGGTGGATTCGAACTGCCAACCAGGTCCACCTTCTAATCACTTCCAAGTCCACACACACCTTAGCCTGTATGATACCACCTCCTTGCCTGTGCGCAGGCAGTCCTCACTGCCCGCATGTTCTTTGTCCTCCCCATCTGATTTACACATCCATCACACAGCTCCGCTTCTGGCCTCTACCACCTTCTATCAAAAGTGTGTTGCACTTCAGTGCTTCCCCATAAACATGCCACTGTTCATACTGCTATCTATATTTATCATGTAGTACTGTGAGCTCCTCAGCGTTGGAAATTAGTTATTTGTTTCTTTGTTTTTTTAACTGTGTATCTCCAATGTCTACCAAATGTTGACAAATAGCTTCTCAGTCCCAGCACCTAGGTAGCTACCAAAATAAACTTCCTCAAACTCTTTGTTCACTCCTATTACTAATTAGATCCAGTCCAAACCCTTCATTCAAAAATACTGAAGCCAAAGGATCTGTCATTAAATAATTCCTTTCAGAGCCCCTTTTCTTGAACTGGTGTTGTTAGCTGCTATTGACTCAGCTCCAACTCATGACAACCCTATATGTAACAGAACAAAACAACGCCTTTAGGCCTCCCTTATTACATTGTCTACATATGATTCGGGCATTCCATGGCCCTGTCTGTGCCTCCTTGGCAACTTCTAGAAGGACAGTCCTTTGACTTCTCTACCACCTCGTGTCTGTTACTTTCTTCGAGATTCAGGGAAAAGTTCACTTCCAGCAAAAGCCTTCTTTGACTAATCTCACACTGATATAACTCCACCTGCACACATAATCAGCCCCACATGATCTTGCCTGCTTATTATCTGTGGTCATTTATTGTTCGCTGTCTTCTGAACTAGAAGGTCAATTCTTTGAGGGCAAAGCCCAAAGACTGAGTCCTCTGCCTCCTCTGCTGTACCTGCAGCATTCTCAACCATGCTGTGCATTTCTCAGGCACTTAATAAATATATACTGAAGGTTAGATGAAATCATAAAGATTATTTTGCTGTTTTTATGAATTCCAAAAAGAATGAACTGCAACTCTTGCATTCTCAACATTCCAGTATGTATGTCTTGTTTTTTTAATATGCAGATATTGAAGAGATAACAGAAAAAAATAAAACAAATGAAAGCCACATAAGTTTTTCCTAAGAAAAAGAATACAATATAATTTAAAAAATAATGCTAGGAGGTTGCAACTCAAAATTTTGGCATGGAAAATGCTTTAAAACCAAATAGCTAGGCATATTCAAAAGCAAAATGTTAAAAGATCAACTGCTGGCAGAGGCTAGTTACCACCTGTTTCCTGACTGGAAATCAAATTTTTATCAAGTAATAGTAACTACAATCACTGTGACTTTGCCTCCCCTGTGGGCGCTTGCATACCAGTGGAACAACCCTGCTGAGACATGAAGATATGGCTGTGTCAGGATCTAGCCTGAACTTAGCTGACCTAGGAAACGTAACATCAACTTACGGATTTCAGTATTTTGAGGCTATGATTTTTATTTTGGGGTTAGAATACTACACAGAAGCACCCATTTTGTTATACTAGTTAAAATCAGTCAAAAATAGATTCCTAGCTTTCAATTCTCAGATAATTTAATGCTTAATTTTCTCCTCCCACCTTGCCATGAAAAAGTTGCTACATAAAATATTAAAGGTTAAAGAAAAGGTCTTCCAAATATACCAGCCTCTTTAACGGACAAAATAACATCTGGCAGTTAAAGTCATATTCTCTAGAGATGGACTGAAAAGATAGTCTTTCCAATTCTTTTCAAGGAATGAATTGCATTCTATTTTTCAATTTTTAATTATTTATGCATTGAAGTCTTAGGTTTTCATTGAAGTTAATAAACCATTTAATTCTTAAAAATCTAATTATTTGAATGTATCAATGACAAGTTTTAATTATGTAAATTAACATAGAAAACTAGTGTTGTGTAAATCATGTCAGTTTCCTACAGAACATCAGAAGCTTTAAAAAGGCATTGATTGAAAAGCAAATTCGAGAGAACACTAACGTAAGATCTGAGAGGATTTAATCCTAATTTCTTATCTTTTATAGCACATCTTGTCAGGCTTCTCTAATTCTTATTTTAGACAAACTTCCCTTCCATGGTGCTTATTTTTGCTTCAAATGGTTGTTTTTCCAAAACGTTACTTCAAAACATTTATTTGAGTAGTATATAATGTCAGATACTTAGAAAAGTAAAAATAACCCCTACTTAATCACATATTAAATACAATTAATCATGTCAGCATCATTTACTGGGTGCTTACCATGAATCACACATTATACCAAGCACTTTACTTCATTCAATTCTCTTAATAACCTTGTTATATAAATATTATGATTATCCTCATTTTCCAGAGGAGGAAATTGGAGCTTAGAGAGATTAATTTGCCCAGATAGGCTTCAAATGCTGCTCACAAACCCTGAAGTCTCTTCTTTCTATCCTCTAAGCTTTGTATTTATTTATCCATTCGTTCATTCAGGAGATGCTGGTGAAATGCTTTCTTGGTGTCAGGCATTGCTCTAGGCACTGGGAACACACTGGTGATAAGACAAAATTTCTGCCCTCACGGAGCATACATTCTGCTGACAGAGACAGTCAATAAACAAATAACACAATGTACAGTAAGTCAGATGGTGGTAAGTACCACAAAGAAAAAAACGCTGATTAATAGGATGGAAAGGGTGATGAGGTCCACATAGTTCTACACTTATAGAAACTTCAGGACACACTTCCAATTCACCGCACCTTCTTACCAGTTCTCCATCTTCACTGCCTACCGCATTTCCTTCTTCTCCCCCAACTCCAAAACCAAAAGTTAGATAAGTAATATTAAAAATTCTAAGAGCAATTTCTGAGAGCAAAATCTGATTAAAAAAGAGAAACAGAGTTAAGGAGAGTATTAAATGGATATTTTCATCCATCTGAAAATGAATATTTTTTTGAAATTATTTTTAACATAGATAACCAAAATTTAATTAAATCATTCCTAAAACTCCTATTATGTTATGTTATATTAGTTCTACCACCCTTCATATCTACCTAGCTGTCAACATGCTTTTAGTGGAGAAAGAAAAGACCTTTGCATGTTTTCACCATTTTAATCAACAGTTTTAGGACAATTCAATCTCTCAGGAAGAAAACTCTTTCCTCTTCTCCGGCTTAAACAATAAAAGCCATCCATCAGTGAAAGAGAGACCATGGAAAATAAGCTTCGAACCATCTGGGCTATCCTACCTACAGCAACATGAATGGATCATGCCTCCAATGCAAACATTCAGAAAGAGTATAGCTAAACAAATTTTAGGCCGCATCGCATACATATGCAAATCAGATACCCCATTCCACTTGAAGTTACAGTAAATCAACTGTAGGGTTTTGTTGATGTTATTATTGTTTTAAGTTTTTAAGAGAAAGACTATTTTCAGACTTTGTTTGCATTTTTATAATAATTTATATGCCAATCCAGAAATATATAGGCAATAATCAAAATTGTATAGTGACTGTTTCTACAAGTAAAACATCTTTTGGAGAACCCAATAGCACTATGTCCATTAGTCTTACCTCTGCAGCCAAATAGTTCCCGGTTGCCAGATGCTTAAATCTGAACAAGCTGTTCCACTGTCCTGCACCCCCACGGCACGGGTCATGATGAACCACCTAAAGACAAAGAAACCCAGATGATAATGGCTAAATGATATCCATGTTGCTCACAAGCAAATGCCAACAGTTTAGATGACTGCCCTCCTGTTAATGCTGACTTGTCAAATCTAATATCTATTTTCATAAGAGTACAATATGACAGAAAAATAAAATTCCCCATAGAGACATGTTATAACAACGATTAACTTGCTGTACACACATGATGCTCACGCTTTGCATCTGCAAATGCAGCGTCTCTCCTAAAGATGTTTCCAAGGCTGAAACTGGAAGTACTGTGGGGTTTCTCCCCATTCTCCCCCATTCATTCAACAGATTGTAATAAGAGCCTATTATGTGCCAAGTACTCTTCTAGGCAACGAGAACACAGCGGTGAATAAAACTAGAGCTTTCATTCTAATGGTGAAAACAGTAAACCAAAAACAAATAAATGGGCAAGATTTGACAAGTGCAAAGAAGGAAATAAACAGATTGGGTAACTAGAGAAGGCTACTTTAGAAATACTAATCGGCATAGACCGCTGTGAGGAGATGGTGTGTTAAGTGAAACCTGGAGGATGCAAGTGAGCCAGCCACGCAAAGAGACTAGAAGAGAGATCGTTCTAGGTGAAGAGAACCGCAAGGTATAAAATGTCTGAACTAACTTAGTTCTTGGCCTTTCCATGTATGCTCTTGACTAACACCATGCCCTTCAGCACCAGTCCTTCAAACTGGCCTCTCCCCAAGTGCCGAGCCACTAGGCAGAGCTGGAAACGAAAGCGCTAGAAGTTCTGACGCAGCTGGTTATGCCAAGTGGTACAGTACAGTAGAAAAGCACAGGTCTTATTGCCCAAAGACCACTGTGTTTGAGTCCCAGCTCAGCTCGTTACTATGGTATAATTTTGGCAAGTATAACATCTCAGAGCCTTGTTTCTTCATGTACAAAATGCTGTTAATTCATAGGAATTTTGTGAAGATTAAATATCATAATGTGTGTCCCACTAGGATAGTTTATTGTCTCTCTACAAATTACCTTTTTTGTTGGTGTTGGGCTCCTCCCCCAGCCTCAAATTCTGTATACTAACATATATAACACTTTCTAATGCTTTTTGCCGGACTCCAGGTTCTTCGTCTTCCTCTACTCCCACAGGTCAAATACAGTAATTACAAAAATGCTTCAAAGACTATAAAGTCTTACAAAAATGCTTCCTCTGTGGCTGACGACCCACCCATCCTTCAAGGCCCAGTTCTCAAATCTTTCTTCCACAAACCCTTTGCTAACCACACCATCCCCTGTGATCTTATCCATATTCGAACTCTTACGCCTTTCAGGGAGTCATGGATACCTTTGAGGATCTGATATAGTCTTTTGGTTGTCACACACAAATTTTGTGTATCATTACTAAAAAAAAAAAAAAATTTTTTTTTTTTTAAATTTTTTTTAGTAATGATACACAAAATTTGTGTGTGACAACCAAAATTACTAGGGGTTAACAAATAACTTGAAGCCCATCTGTGGATCCCAGATATAAAACTCCTATCCCATACATTAGTGAGTCCAACAATGGTGGTACAGCTCCCTGGAAGACATTTTGAAAATTTGGGGGAGAGAGGGTTGTTCTTAGATGCCATCAAATTGATTTTTGACTCATAGTGACCCCATGTGACAGAGTAGAACTGCCCCATAGAGTTTTCTTCGGCTGTAATCACCAGGTCTTTCTCCCACAGAGCAGTTGGGTGGGTTAGAATCACCAACTTTTGCTTGGCAGCCAAGCACTTAACTGTTGCACCAATAAGGCTCCTTTGTGGAAAGGAGAGGGTTCATTTACTTATCATGATGATTTTGGAGGGTGCTACTGGCAATTAATGGGCAGGGCCAAGATGTCATCTAGTCTGCAACTCACAAGACAGTTCAGTATGTGCTAGATGCTGTGTGTTGGCACTCAGCACCATCTTCACCCTTCTAAGCTCTCACCAGCAAGGCTTTGGGCAGCATTCCCATAAGGATGGAAAGTAGAGGAAGGTGAGAAAGAGGCTTCTCCTTGGGCTCCAGTAACAGTGGTAGCAGTCGGCTAGGGCAGACTCTGCAGGCTGGGTTGAGCAGAAGACTCTGAAGGGGATGAGCCCACTGCACAGGGGTACAGACAAGGTGTGCAGGCCCAGAGAAGGAGCAGAAGTGGATCCTAGCAGTGCCTGATGTTCAGATGATGCCACCTACACCATCCCATTTTTCCTCCTCCAGTCCTTTCGATAATGCTGAAAACAAATTTCCTATATGAAATACCTCTTTGCTCGAAACGCCTGAATGATTTCTATTTCCTGGCTGAAGCCTGACTGATGTAGCGCACAAAAGAAGAAATGCCTCACATCCTGCACACCTTTCAAATCTCCTTCAGAAATAAACCATAAATGTAAGATGGTAATACTTTAGTATATAATCATACTAACAAGTTTTGGAAACCTTGGTGGCATAGTGGTTAACTGCTACGGCTGCTAACCAAGAGGTCGGCTGTTCGAATCCGCCAGGGGCTCCTTGGAAACTCTACGGGGCAGTTCTACTCTGTTCTATAGGGTCGCTATGAGTCGGAATCAACTCAGTGGCAGTGGGTTAACAAGTTTTTACATCAAGCTATATGAAAAGTTCAATAATTTAAGAGAAATTCACTACAGAAAGGGACGCTTCAATGAATGAAAGACTTAAAATCAAACATGAAATAGTCGGAGACACATGAAATGCAGGAAACTCACCGCATTTCATTAATAAAGTTGCAAAATAATATTTCATATTATTACATCCATACATTTTTAAAAATTTTAAAGTGCAATGATAAGAAATGTATGGTGTGAAAACAACATACTTTAATCATGTATTTATTTGGGTTGACTGTTAATTTTCAGTCTTAAACCCTGAAACTCTTCCCAGAGGTATACCTTACAACTTCTCTATGGCCTCTTTGGTTATTGGCTTTGGTGTGGTCTTTCCCCCAGACCTTCTCAATTCCCTGCCACCTATTGAAGGATAGGGCCTCCCAAGTCCTTTTGAGTACTAGACATTGTAGTGGGTTTCAGGACAGAAGGTACTATTTCATCTGCATTCTAAACCATGTCATAACATAGAGAATTATTCTGATGTTATATTTACAAATGGAGTCCCTGGGTAGTACAAACAGCTGAGAACTTCAGCTGTTAACGTAAAGACTGGAAGTTCAAATCCACCCAGAGGTGCCTCAGAAGAAAGACCTGGCAATCTACTTCTCAAATATCACAACCATTGAAAACCTTATAGAGCATGGTTCAACTCTGACACATACGGGGTCACCATGAGTCAGAATCAACACAACAACAACTGATTTGTTTGTTTGTTTGTTTTTTGCTTAACATTTATGAATAAGGCTCAGGTCATTTTCTGTTTTTAACTATGTAATTTGCCTTGTTATCGCAACTTCAATTATGGTTACTTCCTTCTCTCATTTTTTTAAATTATGTACAATAAATATGCTCTATTATTGCTTCACCTGACGCCAATTTTTATTCAGAGGCCTACATTTACCTCAGCTCTTTCATATCTCTCTATTTCTCATATGGAATGTCTTCTGATCTTCTTCTTTTATTACTTCTCTTAAATCCAAATGTATCCACTAAAGCTAAGTATAAATACTATACCCTCTAGAGTAGTCATCTATATGTTGAAATACATATTATTTTATTACAAGTTATTTTCCTTTTATTTCTTCTTCATCTTAGAATGTTGGCATTATGGTAATTTTTTAATCATGAAATTATGAATTTCATTTTAGGGTATTAAAGAGAGTGTTACAAGATATAAGCTGTAAAAGGGAAGTGATTTCTTTGAAAGGGTTAAGAATCACTGCTTTAGGCTTAGATGTCCAAAAATCAGGATGGAATTTTCAGATGTTGGCTTATTCATAGGTGGTTATGTATACCTTATCCCCTTCATCATTTAAAAGCCACTTTAAGGAAAAATTTGTATCTTACATTTTCTTAATAACTCTACTGTATTGACACATTTAAAAGTACTTTTTGAATTAGAGGATAACAAATTCTTAACTATGGGTCTCCTGATTGCAATGGAAATGGCATCCTCAGAAGAAATAAATGTTCTCTTCAGAGGCTGTATGGTTCTAAGATCTGTCCTCACTACTCCATCTGAACTCCAATGCCATTTGAGGCACATGGCCTTCAGTCCGTTCAGTCTTGACAACACTTCACAAGGGATTTTTAAAGGTAAAACCATATATATGTGCTTATTAATCTACAATTGTTCACACCCTACAGAAAACTATAATATGCATACACAAAACACAAAAACTATATCTATGTATTGAAATACATATGATTTCATTATTTCATACTATACATCTCTCTCTCTCCATAGATATGCCTAGAGAGAGAGAGAGGCCTCAGAGAAGATAGGGAAAGGAAGTAGTATCCTTTCAAATTGGTCACAGAAATGAAGGGGCACAAGTTGATTCAAAAAAATTATTCTGTTTTATGGGTGTATTGTAAATGATGCCTATATCAATAAGACTGCATCAACCAGTCTAATAAGTCTTATCTTTTTTATGTAAATATTTATTAAAAATCAAAATTATTTACACACCTCTATTTCCCAGAGTGCTTTAGAACTAGTAGCAGAAGTGGCTGATTGACGCAAGGTTGTACGAAGGAAAATGTGCTGTTTTTTCTCATACTCATCACAAGTCAGAAACTTCTCTTGCTCTGCATGAAACAGTCTAACAACGTCACCCTAGAAAAACAAGTCAAAAACACTGTATTTCCAACAAAATTGTGAACACAAGAGACGTAAGCAGCAGGTACCTCTTTCTGGTTTTGATACTCTGGGCTCTGCTGCTAGCTGCTTGGTTAACAATTATTACACATTTCAAAATATTGGAAGGAAAACTCAGTGAAACACTCATAGTGAGTATTATGCTTTATAGTGACAATTCTAAAATATGAAACAGCAGCAGCTACATAGGTTTTACATCTACAAGTTGAGTAAAACTATCTCCAATCTTTCAGCAAATGTTCTATGTAGCACATACTTACGCCTTTTAATACATCTTCTCGATAGGAACTATATTTCATGAATAAAGTGATTTTCCAGCTAGTGTTGCAATTAACAGCATTCACCTATCAATAAAGAAATGTTGAGTTACAAGACTATAGATCATATTCTATTCTAGGTATTATTACTTCAACTAGTAGAAGAAGAACAAAAGACAACTTTGGACAATGAAGTATGTATTTCCATATAAAATCTTCAAAGAACCATCAGAAAATAGCAATAGCTAATCATTATCTACATCTATTTTTGGATTACAATTAGCATAACTGAGATTATGCTATGAACACAATGAAAAAAACTATTTGACTTTTTTCCTCTCATGAGAAAAATCCATAAATTCATTCTCTGCTCTCTTGAACTTACCTCTTTACACCCTGGGTTATCAAGAAGCTCAATGTTGCTGGCATGTAGTGGCTGTCCTGCATTCACTGGCATCAAAACAACTTTATCTCCTACAACAATCTAGGAAGCAAAAATAAATTGCATTTGAGACACTGCGTGGGTCTTCGGTGCTAGATTTGAAGCTGAAAGTAACTACACAGAAGTCCTTGTTATTGACCAAACGCCTGGCCCGTTTAATCCTGCACACACATTTTAGTTCAATTCTTTTTGTCTTTGCAGTGAAATACCTCTGATAAATGATCATATAATCATGCCCCATTGTGCCTATCGGTCTAGATTCTTAAAGCTACTGTAGCTCTTTTTTTTTTATTACTCTCCCA